>NW_020230327.1:2073673-2091173 GCF_003227715.2 Harpegnathos saltator | reverse complement strand
GTACCGTATTTAAATAACTAGTTGCCGCTAGAGCGGACCGTTGACACGCTAATCGCGCGATTTCAAACCGAGCGCCGGATTCAGAGACGCCGACTCTCCTCTTCGTCATCTTTACTCGGATTCTCTTCTGTGGTTTTCATAGATTTCATCGCGCGGACGATCTTCCGCATCGCGTGTTCTCATTATTCGATCGAGATTTACCGCGAGACATTGACGCAAACGCCACACCGGAATATCGATATAATTGGCAGCTGTGCGACTTCCTATACATATATATATATATATATATATTTTCTCTTTTAGTGATAGATTTTTCGTAATACTTGTTGAGAGCAACGATCGCTTTTATTGTCGACAAGCGCGACAAGATTGTCACTTTCTATCACCGATGATTGCGATCATCGGTCCCGATCTTCGCGGCTCACCGCGACACGACGAAGGCAACGTCAATTCCGCAATCGACGAGAGAACGTACGATAATTAACGTAACGGAGGGGTGCAATTAAAACGGTCGAGGAAAGCCGCGTAAACGAAGAATCGAGAAAGCCAGCCTCGCGCACTCAAGCGCACTCCTCTCGCGCGCGCTATTTTTCACACAATCTGTACGATTTTATATTTTTCTACGGCTTCGCTCTCCGTCCTTCTGCCCGACCCGTCCTCCTCACCCTGGAGACGCGATTTCGATCGCACTGTTCCCATGTGTAATCTCTTATCGCGCAGCCATCTCATTCCGTCGGCGCGGCCATCGCCGCCGCGGCCGGCGCGGGGGATGCGAGGACTGCTGCAATCTAGGCAATAAAGTTTATTAACGCGCCGGGCTATTGCGTTATTACCGCCATACCGCTAACTCTCGCATGCCGGAACACCCTCTTTCCGGGCGCGTTTCCCAAGGACGCTCGTAAACTCCTCCACCTCGCGTCTTCGCCATCGGCGATCTATTCGCGGCCGGCGGAAATATTCCGCGCCGTTTGACATTTGACGGACGTCTCCCCGCTCGCGGCGATGGAAGTCGCGTAGATCCATTTGTCAAGTGTCCCCCGGTGTACTTTGTGTAAGCAACACCACCGTCGGACCGCGGAGTTCAACGCAAGTAACTTTGTTCGCTCTCAGTCATCCATCCGAACATACCGCCGCGTTTCTCTTGTTCGCATTTATTTCGCTAAACTTTTGCTCGCGCTCGAACACGGAGCCAAGAAGTGCCGCGAATCTTTCTCTCTCTCTCTCTCTCTCTCTCTCTCTCTCTCTCGCTCTCTCTCGCTCTTCCGACTTTGAAGTTTCTGGAAATCGTACGAAGCACCAAGTGGATTCGATCTCGCACGCCGAGTGATATGATTAGAGAGAATTCTCTGATTGGCAGACGAAGACGGTGAAGCGTTCCGACCTCGCGAGAGTTAAGTACGATGTCGTATTGGCCGATAAATTTAATTCCCCGGGGAAACATCGGCACACTGCCAGATCGATAACGCCGATGCCGCCGATCCGATCTTCCGGGGGAGGGGGCGGGGGGAATCAATCTTCGTAAGCGGCGCGAGAGTCATCCTCCGGTCGCGGTGACTGCGTATTTGCTCGATTCGCCCGCTTGTAATGTCGATGAGTCGGCTTCCGCACGCTGCAATTTCCGCACGGCCCGACCCTCCACAGCGGGCTGTCTCTCGCCCTTAGCCCTCCGCTGATAAGACCAAGTGCGTCACGGGTATGATCATTTACCCGGGCCGTAACAAGCAGCGAACGGGCCCCGAATCGGTGCTCCTTATTGTTGTATACACCCTCGCTCGTCTCGAGTGGAGCTCAACGAGCGGCAAGTTTTCCTGTCTCTCCCTTTTGTTTTTCGTCAATGAACGGAGGAGGAACTCGCGTCGCGCCGTATGCTCGGAGAAAGAGAGAGAGAGAGAGAGAGAGAGAGAGAGAGAGAGAGAGAGAGAGAGAGAGAGAGAGAGAGAGAGTCATGGAATTAAATTTTTCCCCCAGCGCCGGGCGACGGAAACAAAGCGAGCGTCCGACAGCTATCGTTGAATCATGTTTGTTTGGTGCTTCAGTCGCTACGCTAAAGTGAAACTAAATTCCGCGCGGTTAAAGCCTCGCTGCCAAAGCGGTGGGGGGGGGGAGGAGCATCACAGAGTTCATTCCGTGACGCGACGCATCTCGCGAGCCGGCCTGAATAAGCACAACTGTATTTCTCATTGCTTTACAGTCTGTCGGCATGCAAACTTTTCCTCCCCCTCTCCCTCTCCTCCTCTTTCGTTATTTCGCAACGAATATGCACGACGCGCGGCCTCGATCGTGTACGCTCGTTCGCTTGCTCGCCCATTCCCGCAGGTAACCCTCAGGTGTAGTAGAATGACGTAAGCCGGCGATGGAGAGATCCGCGCAGTCGCTCCTTTCTTCCTTGAGAACTCGCCGCTGCGGTTGACTGAGCCATCGTCGGTCAGGTGGAGGTTAAGGCTCGATCCACACTATCGGTCCGGTCGTATTCCTAAAATTGAGTCGCTCATCGATCCGCTTTCGGTTCTACCCCAGACGATCGATGTAGTTTCTGCCTAAACATTAATTTCCCATGAACATCGGCGTCAGCTCTTATTTGCTCTCTTTTGTAAGAAACATTAATATTTTATCATATTCCCCTATATATGTTCATAATTAATTTCTGATTATAACACGATATACAATTTCTCTTCATTCATATTTTCTTATTCTTGTTGTTATCTTATTCTTTGATACTGCTTGAGAGTCACGAGACTGCGAGAACTGCGAGTCTGCGAAAACTGACGGTGGATTGATCGGAAGTCTGTTTACATTGTCGGTACGACTCCGGACAACTTCGATCACGCTCTAGCAAAATATTCTTTCGAAGGAGCGAGTTATCGGACCGAAAGTTGAGCGTCATCGATAATATGAATACGTACGTTAGGAACGGCGGAAAAATATTTGATCGGAGCGCGACCTGAGCGGATCGATAGTGTGGATCGAGCCTAATTTAGGCTACGCTCGGGTTCATTGTAACGCTGTATAATTACCGTATCGCGACGTCTTGCTCTTGCTGCTGCATATACACTGAATATTCATCCCGCGTTAGGCTAGCGTTAGATGTAACGCTAATCCTGGCAGAGAGGCGCGTCTCGTGACTCGTCCGGAGCTCAAGCGTTGTAGAGATATTCGTGTTCCGGTGTCATGCTTCTTGCCTCGGGCTTTACACGCTCGCACGTCGCGCGGAATTACCGCCACGGCGGGGCTAAGTCAATGATTCAACCGTCGGGATCGTCGTCGTTGCTGTCTCGTCGACGGAAAGTATTCTCTACGTAACACGTCTAGTTTCATCGCTGCGGCGCTTATCGCCGCGAGATGCGCGGTTGAAAATCGCTGTGTAGAACGCGCGGCGAAAAGCGACGAAAAGCGCTGATTAACGGAGATATCTCGTCGCGCTCAGTCTGTGTGACGCGTTCGTTCCGATTATCCCCAGCCCTGTCCCCCTCTCCCCCCCCTCCGAGTCCTCCGGTCTCCTTCGGTTTACGTTTAACGACGCGCCTCCGTATCGCAATTCACATCACGTTTGTTCCCGCATCCGCCGCGAATTTTCGGGCGATCGAATTAGCCGGCTGAGTCTCCGAGTCGTCTCGTTAAGGGGACCGGAGGGTCAGATTACTGAAAAATCGTGCTTGTTTTTGATAATATTTTGTGACGAACTGAACTGAAGTGTGCAAGAATGCAAATTTTAGATATATTTATATAACATATGAAGAGTAGAGAGATTTTGTTTATTAACAAATACTCGTATAAATATACGTCCACGTTAAATTTTAAACGCGTTTTTCTCGATATTTTATTCAACTTTTCAACTTTTTGCAATGATTTCTCCGCAACTGAGCCTCGTATCGATTTGAAATTTTGAAGCAATAATACTTGCTCATCTGGCTCTCAGATGAACCATGGACAATTACGTCAAAATATTTCACTTCGAGATATTAATTTTTTTATTGTAAAAGAACTGAAAAATTTGAATTTTTTCCCAATAATAGCTGCCATTTTGTTAATTTTGTTCGATCTTTTTTCGTAGTGGTTCACCGGATAATGATAAGCCTCCTCAAGATTTCTAGCTAAAATTCACTCTGATCGGACCATCGAGAGCCGAGATATTACTGCAAAGACGACAACTTGAAAAAGAAAGGAGAGCATATTTCAGCTATATATATATATATATCGTATATTTATATGAGTATTTGTTAATAAACAAAATTTTTCAACTCTTCATATGTCGCATAAATATACCTAAAATTTTCATTCTTGCACACTTATTCAGTTCGTCGCAAGATATTATCAAAAACAAGCACGATTTTTCAGCAATCCGACTCTCCAGTACTCCCTTAACGCCGCGTTGAAAATCAACGCGCCTCGGGAGCGGACGGAGCGAAGGAGATGCCGTCGAATGCGCGAGGAGGAGGAAAAACGCTCGCTCTGAGCGCACGGAGGCAAATTTCATCTCGTTCTTTCTGTGCGTCACCAATTGTCGCTTAATCCCCGGGCTTTGTTTGCGCGACGCTGATCCACGACGCGTTTTATCGTTAATCATCTCACGGGATGGTCGGTCGCGTCCGCTTAATCGGCAGGCGCTGATTAATTATACACGCGTGTTTCGCGGATTATACACACACCTACACACACACACACACACACACACAAACATAATTCAAATCATAATATATTTACAAATGCGTGGCAGAGAGGCACGCGGATAGCCAGCTCTGCGATGTTGAAAGTAAAGCGCCTCGACTGTAGCCCGACAGCCCGTAATTCGTACAAAAACGACCTCGCGGGTCGACTTGGGCTCGACGACATATGTGTGAATGTTGCTCTCGCCTTCACTTCGCGTTATTATCGTTGTTTGAACGCCTCGGATACCTCGGCGAGCACTTGCTTCGCGGAGCAGTGTCCCGAGGACACTCAAGGATAGCAGTTCTTCGGGGGGTGGCTTTGTAGCGCGATGAACAGACAAGCTGCCGGCTTCCCGGCAGCTTGTCCGTCGTGCTGAGCGAAGGGACTCCCTCCGAGCACTCGAACTGTCGAAAATAACGAACGAGGGTGCAGCCGCGGGATGTTTCAATGAGGGATCTTCCATTTTTCGTCGCGATGAAGTAAAGCCGCTGCACGCTCACTACGTCTCTCTCTCTTTCTCGCAACTTCGCTCCGGAAGAAGCGAGCGCTTTTACCGCGAAGAGGGATAGAAGTCCTTACATCTGCCCTCTCCGCTTTCGTCGCTAATGTAAAATTGTATCTTTAACGAGACGTTAAAGACACAGCAGCTGCTTTAATTACGCAAACGAAAGACAACTGCGTTTCAGCCGCGCTGTCTTTTGTTGTCCGACCGATTTTTCCGCTCCCTCTCTTTCCCTCGCTCTCGTGCAACCCCCATGCCTTTCGCCCGGCGAGCCGATCCTCTATCGGGGATCGCGAGGGAGGAGAAACGATGAGCAGCGAAAATCCACGGTTCATTCCGTCGGGGTCTTCTCCTTTCTGCGCGATCGCACGTCAAACGTCGGCCCTTAGCGCCGCGCCGACGCTGAGGAAACGAGGCTGAGACGCGCGTGTCATCCGCGATCGATGCTCCTCGCGGTATACACGTGTCCACACACGCCCGAAGCGGCTACTCGCGCGCGCGCGCGCGCGCGGGGGGAATGTACTGCCGTTAATTACAGCCCTCGATTCGTAAGCGCTTGTGGGAGCATTCGCGTGGTGCGTCACCGGTTTTTTCCCGGAACACCTTTCTATTATTTAGCTATGAGCTAAATTTGAGCTCGTAGCCTCTCGCGCTTGGAAGACCGGATCGACCGATGCGCACGGTATGCAAACGTACTCGCGGAAGTCGTCGATATTACGTAACGGGCCGCGTAGTGTCTCGGTGTGATTAAAGCTGAGCGACGGAAAGTTCGGGAGAGCGGAGAGAAATTTCTCGGTTGGCGAGGCGCGCTCCTTCACGTACCTCAGCGTGAGCGATCGCGGTTGGCTGCGAGAACGCGCTCGTGTCCGAGGAGCGTCGGACGGACGTCGTTTCTCGCCGCCAATTAACAAGCCGAAGTGGTAGGTCGAGGACGAGAAGAAACGTTCCCGGCCGAAGGAGGACTCAATATTGTGACGAGAATTAGGGAACGAGGAGGTACACATTTGAGGAGCCACTGAGAGCGGCTCGTTACGATCGGATCGTACGCTCTCGTGATCTCGTCGGTGGTGTTTTCTCGCCTCACCCTCTTCGCGCCGCGACACGATGGAACGTCTGAGGGCTGCTGCTCCGCATCGCGGCAAGGAGGGGGGATTCCGCAGGAGTGCGTCGTGTCTGGGGAGATGGACGAGGATTGACAAACGTCACAGAACGATCAGTCATACAGTTTTAGTAGCGCTCCGCGTCTTTCATTGCGGTGTTCGATAGTCGGGTCTTGCGAGTTCGAGATCGTCTCAAGCTTGTCCTGAGATACTGATTGTTCCACCGCGTCGCGGAGCGGATCACTAGAGGTAAACTTGAAATAATTGAGCATGAGGTGAAGTCAAGACCGTGAATGCCGGCCAAAGTCTCCGCGCGATCTTGCTCCCCTCTTCCTATGATAATTGTTGTTAGAAGGTGCGATTACTCGAGATCCTGTTCGACGTACACAGCTACGTCCACAGCACTTAACCGGACGTTTTAGACTCGATCCTGAAATTCTTATCGCGTCAGGACGCGCTCGATAGATAGACGGTACCGATAGAAACTTCCGGCTTGTAATCTTCGCGGATTCGCGATAGCGCGACAACTCCGAGTATAACTTGCAATTTCTATCCACCTGTCGTAGCACGAGGAGGACCTCGCGTCCTACTAATCTTACGTCGTACTAATCTTACGGAACAAACTTACGTAAGCGGTAACTCACTCAAATTTTTATTACTGTCCTCTCTCCCTCTTTCTCTCTCTCTCTCTCTCTCTCTCTCTCTCTCTCTCTCTCTCTCTCTCTCTCTCTCTCTCTCTCTCTCTCTCTCTCTCTCTCTCTCTCTCTTTCGGCGCGCAGGAGAGGGAACCAAAGTTTTCGAGATTTTGCGGATGTGGCTTTGAGCGTCACTCTTTCCTTCTCTTTCTCTTCTCGAAGGTGTTTTGTGCCCGTCTAGATCCTGAGGAAAGCGTCTCGTGTAGGTCATGGATACATTCTCGAGACAAAATTCCGGAAATAGCTATGGGCAGGAAGAGCAGCAGGAGGAGGAGGAGGAGGGAAACATTTCTTACTTGTGACCTCACACGGGGACCGATAAACGTTCGACGACGTGGATTCACGTCGATCGGCACCATCGATGCGCAGAATGCGATGTGCTATTTTCAAGTCTGCGACTCTCGCACTTTCACCGGCGCACGACCTCTCTCTCTCTCTCTCTCTCTCTCTCTCTCTCTCTCTCTCTCTCTCTCTCTCTCTCTATCTCTCTCTCTCTCTCTCCCTCTCGAATACATGCAATGTCATCGATCGGTCCGCTTCGCTATTTTCGCATCATCGCCGCGAACACGCGAGATATACCCTAAACCGCAAGTTTCCGGGGTTTGTATCTCGACTGTGCATGCCGTAGCGCGCGATATAACTCGTTTAAACGACCCCACCCATTCGGCATAAAGCACGTAAATAATCCGAGATCGATCAATGAGCGATTGACAAGCCGGCGGCTCGCGCGAGGGTACGTTCTCTCGCTGCTAACGACCTTCGTCGTGAACAACTTTAGAACCGGCAGCTCTCTATATTAGTGATAAAAACCAGCCGTAAGTCGGACGTGTGAGCTCAATCTCGTGATAGGCGCGGTCTCGATTGTATTAAAAAAAAAAAGATGTTTTTCCCTCCACAAGTCAATTTTTTAAATCGATTCTTTTCTACTCGGTTTTTGTACAAATCGTTTTTTCCGAACCCCAGTTGAGTTCTTCGTTGAACGGAACAACATTGATGAATAAGTATATATAACGGATCGAAAATCGACTCTCCGTCGGGAGAATCGATCTGCGCAAAAATCGGACAAAGAAGAATCCTTTTGAAGAGATTTATTTTTGCAGAAAAAAGGCCGATTTTCTGAAAATCCAATCAAGATCGCCCACCATTAGCTCAGTTCGGACCGGTAGGAGTTTGGAGATCCGCGACGATTCGCCGAGCACGCTCGAGTGTTATACTACTACTGTGATCAAAAAGTATCCGAACTTAATTTCTAAAAATCAAAATTACAATTCAATCATGAAAATTCTTATAGTCTCCTTCAAAGTAGTCGCCATTGCTCGCAACGTACATATGCCAGCGTTTGATCCAGTCCCGGAAACATCGCTCATACGCGGCAGACGGTACGGCCTTTAATTCACGCAGCGATTTTTCCTTCATGTCCTCGATCGATTCGAAACGCTGTCCGCGAAGTGGTTTTTTCAGTAGGGGGAACAGGAAAAGGTCGCAGGGGGCCATGTCTGGTGAATACGGTGCTTGCGGAGCGACATTCGTTGAGTTTTTTGACAGAAATTCACGCACAAGCGTCGAGGTATGCGATCGTGCGTTGTCGTGATGCAAAATCCACGAGTTGTTTTCCCACAATTCCGGTCGTTTCTTTTGATTCACGGATTGTGCGCTGGCACGATCCAAATGATATCCCAACTTCATCCGCACTATCTCTCGCACAGTCAACCGACGATTTTGGAGCACCAATTCTTTCATTTTCTCAATGTGAGCGTCATCCGTTGACGTTGATGGTCTTCCAGAGCGTGGGTCGTCTTCAACGGATTCTCGTCCTTCTTGAAACTTCTTAAACCGAACTCGAACGTACGTGTTTTCGATAAACAATCATCGCCATAAGCTCTTTGCAAACATTTTCAATGCGTTTGTGAACGAAACACAAAATTTCGTTCGCAACACAAAATTCCAAACCCAAATTCTTTGCCCCATACTTTTCGACATCGTAAAAATCGCCGTGCGCAACAATCTTCACTGACACGAACAGCTGCCACTTTCAAACGACTTGAAGGAACGCCACGATTTTTTTTTTCACCAAATGTGAAAGGCATGTACGCCAACCGAAGAAAGCAAACGGATTTGACCGACAGTTTAATCGCGATTTTTAAAAAATAAAATTTGGATACTTTTTGTTCACAGTAGTATTCTTCCCCGTGTATCGCTCCCGAGCAACGCCATTTTCGCGACGATAATTACCTGGAGAAACGCCCGCGCGACGTCTCGAGCGTCGCTTAATCGGCCAGCAGTGCTGAAGGGGTGCGCGGCAGTCGCGCGAATAAAATCTCCCCTGAAAGATCTCCCCTCGGGTTGCGTCATCGCGGCGGCGCGTTACACTCCAGATCGCCCGAGAAACTAATGATTAGAAATCTGTGATAATTATACCACAGAGCTTTCTACGTACGACGAGAAAGCCCCGGCGGCGGCGGCCCCCTTATATGCCATTTACGAACGATCACTTATGCCGATAATGCATAAACAGCCCGGCGTACGATAACGACACGCTCCGAGAATTTCGCGAGCACGCCACTTCCGCCGCCTCGACTCTCGAGAGTCCGCTTATCTGAGAAAGAAGAAAAAAAAAATAGAACCGCGCCTCAACACTGGCGTATTACACAGACGTCCTTGCGAGATAAATGCACACCGGTGTTTTGCGTACGATGTTGCGCCACATTTCAAGTAAAATTGATCCTCTCAGGATAAGGAACGCGCCCGGGCGATCGGGACGCGAGACAACGCGCGCGTAAATCTCTCACGGGGTGTCAATTTTGCCCGAAGGCCGCCGACGCGGCATCGCGCCGCGTAAAGCTCTTGCGCTTGTAAAGCTCGGTGATAAAAAAAGAACGCGCACGCATTTACCTTATTAGATAATTCCGCGGCTCTCACGAGCGGCACGGCACGGCATGAATTACGCGACGTTGCGTGTCGTCCCTCGCGAGAGAGGGTCGTTAGCGAAACGGATGGTGTCGCGTTAAATAATAAGAATCTTTCAGCCCGCTGTGTAGAAATAATATAATTGCCGCGGATAGAGCGAGAAGCATAACGATGGGACGGGCTCGTTAGCCCCGAGCGTGATCCTGCGCGCGCGTTACATTCTCTCTCTCTCTCTCTCTTTCCCCTTCTCCCTCCTCCCTCGCCTGTCCGTCGCGAGCCGCGGAAAATATAACGCGAACTCGTTGCGTCCGCAAATGTATGAATCACAAAGGAATAAGTTGGAACATCGTCCGAGGAGTAACGTCGTCGCGTCGGAACGTGGACGCGACGACGAGTAAAAGGCGCGCAGGTTACCGCGCGCGCGCGCTGGAAATGACTTTCTGGGCGAGAGAGGCTCCATGGGAAAACGCGAATCGCATGATGAAGATATCAAGTGCAAGAGTGACACGCGTCCCGCTCGCGGCGACGGTGCTCGGGAATCACCGTCGGCGAGATGTAGCGTAATAACGCCTCGTGAAGAACAGCTTATTTGAGGAAAAAGTATTCCCCTCGCGGCCGAGGAGTGCTGCTCTCTTTTGCCCGAGTAAAATCCCGGAAAACGCGATAATACAGCCGCGCGTTGTCGCGCGCGGTGCTCCAAGCTGTATCTGAAATGAAATCTCCGCCAAAAAGCTGGTCGTCGTCGTCGTCGTCGTCGTCGTCGTCGTCGTCGTCGTCGTCGTCGTCGGCGACAGCGGCCGCGTTGACGCAAACGGAAACCGCGATACTTGTGTCATTCATCCATCCATGCTGTCGTCAGAGACTTTCACAAGCGACTCTGGCGATTCTGTGTACGTCACACAGCGCAATTAAGAAAACATCGAGCGGAAACGTTTAAGCAAATATGCTCGTCTAACGATGCGCTAACGATGAAGTTCTATGTTCTCTTCTCCTCTTCTCTCTCTCTCTCTCTCTCTCTCTCTCTCTCTCTCTCTCTCTCTCTCTCTCTCTCTCTCTCTCTCTCTTATTTTCCTTCTCTTTCTCTTCTCGTTTCCATTTTTCCGTAACGATCGCGCGTACGCGGCCAAGTGGTCGGTTAAGTTAACTAGCTGTTTGTCGACAAATTCGACAAATACGCAATCAGCGCGCGCGCGCGCACTGATTGCGCCGGATTATCGGAGCGTGTTCGTTCCGATGCGCGGCCGCGAATGTCTCGCAATTTGTGCGCAATTAATGCGCCGCTTATACTTAGGCGTCGGGCGTGTTCGCGCGTACTCTTCGCGGAGCCGCCAATTAAGAGACGCGATTAAATTACCGTTAAATGAGCCGGCCGCGATTATTATTGCGCTCGCGCTCGCGCGACTCGTGCGATTCAGGCCGCGGATTTACGTGAGTCAGGTCTGCTTGTTTTCGGACGAACGAATGATTCACGCGGTATTACGGTATGTCGTAGGCTCTCGATATGAGAGATGAGATTCTCTCCTCTCCCCCTCTCTCTCTCTCTCTCTCCGTCTGAACATTAATCCTTTTAGCTCCCTGTTCGATAATGAACGACGCTACGTTGCGCAATATCCGTGAGTTCTCTCTGCTGATTAATTACTCCTTGTTTCGCGATTATTGATTATTGTTACACGGCTTACTCGCTCGTCCGGCGATTCGATCGTTCGCCGTAAGCGAAGTCTAGGACTCGGAGATTTCAGCTGGACGGTCCAGATTTCGCCGTCAATGTCAGTCTCTCAAATCAGCTGTCCAATTGCCTACCGAAAATGTCCAGACGATGAAATATTTCCTATCCACGCTGATGAATTCTTCAAAAAGATATATTTTTATAAACTACATTTCCAGTCGAGCTGTTTTCTCGAGATCTATCCCAGATCAGAGGCGCGCCAGATCAGGCGTGTTGATCGCTAATTCCGCGGCAGACGCGTTTCCTTCATGCATAATAATAATAATAATAATAATAATAATAATATAATAACAACAACATCAGCAATAACGAGAAAAGCACCCGTCGTGTCGCGCGCGAGAGGGGAGCACTCGCGACAAACGAGACTCTTTCCATCGTGCTTACGCCGACGGAATTATCTTCACGCCGATACGCGTGAGCGGACCGCGAGAGCCGGACACTCTCAGTTTCACGAAAGAAAGTCCCGCGCATATCGATGAAAACAAGTCTCTCGCCGAGCGGAAACGCGAATCTCTCGCGACTCGGATAGGCAAGAAAGAGGTGGACGGGAAAGAAGGCAGGCGGGGTGCGCGCGAGTTCCGCGAGTTCCGCGAGAGAAAGGGGAAAGCTTCCGAAGGAAAGCCGCGGAAGAAGCGGAGAAACTGGGGGTACATCGATCACATAATCGCCGTGATCACATTTCTCAGATCAGACTCGTCTGAGCGGGTTGGATCTCCCGGGGCTTTCTATCGCCGGCGCGATTGCGCGAGAGCGGCTAAACGGCGGTCGCCGATGCGACGGCGGATTTGGTCGCGTCGCGCCGATTGTTCCCGCTGTGCGCGGCGGCGGCGCAGTAAACATCGACACACACACACACACGAGGGGAACAAACGTCGTGCCGCGGGCTGAGTACCGTGGAAACTTGGTGTGTGTGTGTGTGTGTGTGTGTGCTCGCGTTACGCGCACGTGGAGCGCACGTAGAGCAGGTCATGAGAGCGTTATCCTGTCGCGCGGGCTGTTCCCCGCAGCTGCTCCGCCGAGACGTGATTCGCTACCGAATGCCTCGAGGAGACGTAGACAGAGGAGGAGGAGAGCCCGTCTTTAGGATCTCGAGACTCGTTCAGGACGACGAAGCGAGCGGAGGAGCGCCTCGCTGTCGTCCGTTATCTTGTATGTAACTATGAGCGAGCGAGAGCGGCCGCGAGATTGCATCGTCGCGCTCGATGCACCTCGCTCCTTGAATAAATATCGCTCGTACACACACACATACACACACACACACACACACACACGTACGTATGTACGCATATACATATATACATGCATACACATATATATATACACTTAAGTAAGATATAGTATTTACTTATTATATTATATACATATATATATATATATTATTATTGTGGTATAATTAATAATAATAATAATTCCGTTTAAGCAATCAAAATAAACTCATATTTTGTATGTGGGTTACGCGCACGGCGAGGAACCGTAGGAACCCGCATTATCGTCATTACTAATATTATTGTAATAAAGCACACTACGCTCCAAATGTATTATCATTACTGCTCGTCTATATACTGTAGTCTACTATAATCTAATAGTCTAAGAACCGCCGCTACTTTAGCGCTAAGTCCCGACGTCGTTCGTCACGAACGTATCGCCTTTGTTCTTCTTGTTATTAATCTTGCAAATATTTTTTTCTGTTGCAGTTACGTGTGAATGCGTGTGACTGCGAGAATAAGTGCGTGCGTATGTGTGTGTGTGTGTGTGTGTGTGTGTGTGTGTGTTGTATGTGTGTGTTCATCCTCTCCTTCTCTTACTTCCCATCGGACCCTTTCAATCTCCTCGTCCTCGAGATCCAAATGTGTAGTCTCTTTCGTTCTCCACCCGCTACAACCCCTTTCGCCGTCCGGGGTGAAATCAGCGTCCGTCTCGGGAGGCGTCTCGCGATCGACGCGACGTACCGTTCCGGATGTAACCGGATGTACCGATGTCCGGATGCGCGGAAGTGGCCCTCGTACTCTCCGACAAAACGGCGCCCCGAGCAACTCGGAGGCGAAGAATGCGCGCGTTAAGTGTCCTTCATCGCGGCTATGATATTTGACCCTTTAACGCCCGACCTTTCTATAAGTGTTTTAAGAATAAAATTTGAGTTTTTTTGAACTGAGACTGTAAGTAGTGACAAACAAAAAAGATATCAGAATTTGATATTGGTTTTTTTATCATTCGTTTCTTGTTTATTGGTAAATATGACTTGGGTAGCCTAAAAGCATATACGAAATGAGCAACCTGTGCGGAGAAAAATGGAGGGTAATCTATACGCGACATAACTCTGACAGTCAGCTTGACATTTTTGTGCTGAAACTTTACTATAATTTGTGAGTGAAGTTTATCATCCAGAGCGTCAAGCTTACTATTTCAGAAGAATATCTTATAGATCACCATTCAGATCAATCGTCCCTTCATTTTTCGCCGCATAAAAAACTGTAGATCACCAGGTTTCACGAAAACAGCTTGATTTCTTCACTTTCGTGTCCACCATCTTCGATTCGCCATTTTGAATTTCTGTATGTTCTTTTAATTTCACATTTTGCATTTCTGAGAAAGCTTCCAAATGTATAAAATTATAACAGATACCAATCTATTCATTTACAGTGCACTTCTAGATGCCAGTAACAATGCTAACTATGCCTACTTGGAATTCGACAAAACATGTCATTAAAACTGAGCTAAATACAGACTAAACCGAATCTACATACAATCTATATACCATTTTTTCTAGAAGAAGAATTCACCTTTACAGTGGTGCAAAGAAAACGACAATATCTCCTTTTTTGCTGACTAAGTTATGGATTCTTAAATGCGTTTCTGGCAACTATAATTATCAGTAGACGTTAAAGGGTTAAGCGACACCGGATACGAAAGGTTGCGCGATAATAAAATCTGTTGAAGGACATTACCTCAGGTCCGCGCGGCTCTTTCTCACCACCGCTCTTTGCCCCGGAAAACCCTTTGACATTTCTCAGTCGCTCGTGTCGGCATCGCGATCCCCCTCGGCTAGAGGAAACGTATCGGTGTGCGTGCGTATGTGTGTGTGTGTGTGTGTTTTTTGTCGCAGCCGTGTTTCCCTCGTGATCGCGACGGGTAACCGATTAATCTCTCTCTTTCCTGACGAGCGCGCGGTCCAGGTGAGAGAATTATTCCCCGGGGCGATCGAGCGGGAAAAACGACACGTACGATCTATCGGGACCTATTCGCCGTGATGTCTCGTCTTCATCACACGGGCCGAAGAGCTTAATCGCGAAAGCCCCCCCCCCCCCGCCCTGTCCTGAAAAAGTTACCGCACGTGTCTCTCTTCTTCTTTCAGGCGTGTCTGGTGGAGAATACCAGCCGCGAAGCGTGTTGTGCTTAACGGCACTATTAGAATAGTAGACTAGTTAGAGCTTAATTATCCGCTAATTGGCTTCCGGGATTCGTCGGGCAAGTCGGGAGTCTGGAAGGGACTTGAGAGAGAGAGAGAGAGAGAGAGAGAGAGAGAGAGAGAGAGGCAGCCATGGGCAAGCAAAACAGCAAGCTGAAGCCGGAAGTGCTGGAGGACCTCAAACAGAATACCGAGTTCTCAGGTGCGCTTCGCTTGTATAACCGGCCGGTTATTTGTTTTCCGATTCCCCGGCGTGCCGTTCTGTGCTTATCTCGTCCGCGGGACGTGCGCGCACAAGGGATAACAATCGCCTCGGGTTTGCAATCGATCATTTTCGTCCTATGACCACAGAATTAACATGCACGCGATAATACACGCGAGCGAACGGCCCCGCCGCGCAACGATAAGCGCTCGATGACGATGTTGATGGCGATTGCTAGCTCACCCGGTTTATTTTCATAGACGCAAGTGACATTGGCGGGTCTGGATGTAACATTTCGTAGTGATATGAGTTTGTGTGATAAGATGCAGAATACGAGAGAGAGAGAGAAAGAGAGAGAGAGAGAGAGAGAGAGAGAGAGAGAGAGAGAGAGAGAGAGAGAGAGAACGAAGATATTTATCTTGATTCACCACATATTGCCCTTCTCTTGCAGACGCGGAGATTCAGGAATGGTACAAAGGATTCTTAAAGGACTGTCCCAGCGGGCACCTCAGCGTGGAGGAATTCAAGAAGATATACGGGAACTTCTTTCCCTATGGCGACGCATCGAAGGTGAGTGGGGAAGAGAGAGAGAGAGAGAGAGAGAGAATAGCTAATAAAAATATAGCACGAGCATGGGCACCGCCATGATCGATAAAATGATTTACATATCGCGTGCTGTGTCGCGGCTGGAATTATTTCGCGTTGTTTAAAGTTTATCACGACGCTTTCTGCCCGTCACAGTTTGCGGAGCACGTATTCAGGACGTTCGACGCGAACGGCGACGGCACGATCGATTTCCGGGAATTCCTCTGCGCCCTCAGCGTAACGTCCCGCGGCAAGTTGGAGCAGAAGTTGAAGTGGGCCTTCAGCATGTACGACCTGGACGGCAACGGTTACATCTCGCGGCAAGAAATGCTGGAAATCGTAACGGTACGTCGTAAAAGCTGATTTACGAGTTCGCGGGGGAACAAGCGAAACTAAGATATATCCCGATGTACAACAGCCATTTTCTCAGTTCTCGAGTTCTCGCCGATCACAAAGAACGGTACCGCTTACTTCGGTAGCTTATATCTGGCAGCTTAATTAATGCCAAAAGTCTTAATAGAGGAAAATGCCGGGAAATTGACGTTGGAATTCTCGAGAGCGAGAGTCCTCTCATCGTGCTTCTCTCCCCGGCCTGATTGTATTACAAATGTCGCCTGATTTCAGGCGATCTACAAGATGGTGGGTTCGGTAATGAAGATGCCGGAGGACGAGTCGACACCGGAGAAACGAACTGATAAGATATTCCGACAGATGGATAAGAACAAGGACGGCAAGCTATCGCTTGACGAGTTTATAGAGGGTGCAAAGAGCGACCCGTCTATCGTGCGACTGTTGCAGTGCGATCCTAGTGCACAAGCTCAGTGAGGCCCTGGGCCAATACAGACAAGTACTGCTATGCCATCTGCATACCCGAATCGGAGCCCGGCCCAATTAGTATCCCGCGCAGAAGCGACGCGATCGTAGACCGACTCGCCGACCGACGGGGTCCTCCGCTTGAGAGAAACCGCCGAGACGTTCAACCCCTCGCGCACGTCTGATTCCCCCCTTTAATCTTAATGCAATAGCTGTAAGTCCTTTCGATCACGGACGATCGTTTATTCGTCAGCAGTCCACTTGAATCATCCCGAGTACTTGTTCACGTAGAAGCCATGTCGTTTCGCAAGGACACCTCGTCCCCCGAGAGAGAGAGAGAGAGAGAGAGAGAGAGAGAGAGAGAGAGAGAACGTTAAATGTACCACGGTTGTTGCAACCTCCGCTAGGTTGCTAGGTAAGCGAACGACTCTGTGTTTTAACGTTAGATTGCATACGGACGCAGGAAGCCAACTGACACGATCGATATTCGACATCATTGACGATAGAGAAAATAGATATGATATTCGCTGTTCAATTATCTAAAGAGTTCTCCGTCTCTCAGCGTATCCGTAGACACTTTATGCCGGAAAACAGTTACAGAGGAGAACGTATGCATCCTAGGTTTAAGCTCGTTGATCGAGTCATCAGCTATCCCTCCGGATACCGATGATACTGATAACCTTATTAGACAAGTTTTATCGCCTGTATCAAGCAGGGCTCTGTCGTCTTGGCGGTTTCTCGCGCGGATATTCTGGGATCGCGCACGCTTTGCGCACAGGATCGGCACGGTAGGCGGCCAGTGGCTGGTGAACGTCGCTGTAAATTGGGCCGGTAACCGAGAGGTCCAGGGTCACTGGGCCCATGGCGCTTGCGCATACCGCAAGCTAGTCGACAAGACTAGTCCAGTCGCTCCGTTT
>NW_020230327.1:1933673-2068673 GCF_003227715.2 Harpegnathos saltator | reverse complement strand
CGAACGTTTAGTCTCGGCGACCTGCCGTCCGTCGGCTGCGGCGGCGGCGGCGGTTGGAAGTGGAGATCACGCGAGAACGAGGACTGTGCGACCGTCGTCCTTAAGTGCAAAAGTTGGGGCGAAGTCCGATTTTGCTGTCACGCGAGCAGCCGTAGTGACGTGTTCAGTCACTCAGTCGGGATGCCGAGAGGTGCGTGCTACACGCGACAGAATCCCGCTTTCACTCTTTTGATATATATATAACGCTTAACATAAAGAACAAAGAAAAGAAGAGGCATCGTCACTAGAACGTTTCTCGCACGTGTGTAGTGATTAAGCTAAGAGATCCATTCTATCGTGGACGGTGTTGCGGCTCGCCGTCTCTCCTCTCGCGCGTCACTTCCACGTCCGATCGCGCGCTAAGAACTCTCGGCCGGCGAAGGAATGGCACTGCTCGTGGGATATATTACACGTGATTTTCACGGAGAAAAACGGATGGAAAACGCATAAAACAGCCCGCAACGAAAGTCGCAAAGTCGCGGAAACAAATTGCCAAACACACACACACACACACACACACACACACACACACACACACACACACACACACACACACATACACGCGCGCATTCTCCGATCCGTCGTTCGCCGCGCCAAGTTCGCGCTGTTCGATCGAGAACGAGGCGTGTTCTCGGCTGCGTCTGTCGCCTGACCGTCGCGGAAAGTTGGCGCCGCGCTGCGAATATGTGCGGCCGCATCCGGCGAGTTCCGTCGTTATGTATTCCTCGTGTCGAGACGTGTAACTACTTCGTAGGAGGACAAACGGTTGTGATAGCGTCTCAGCGACGTAGCTGTGTCTCCGTTTCGAACGCGTGCCTCGATTCACGCGAACGCGAACCGCGCTAGTTTTCCCCGAGAGCGTGCGTACGGTTCCCCCCCGTCTCCTCCCTCACCCGCCGTCTCCTGTCCTGTTAGCGAAGTATTCTCCTTTCCGTCTGATCAGCACCTCTCCGTATTTTAACAACCATATCCGACATACGATTGCGAGGTAGGAAAAGGAACGCGCACCGAAGTACCGAAAGCTTTCCCAACTTTATTTTCTTTTTTTCTCTCTCTCTCTCTCTCTCTCTCTCCTCTCTCTTTCTCTATCTTTTCCTCTTTTCTCTCTTTTCTTCTCCCGTTTCCCCTATCGCGAATCGATCTTCTCTCTCTCGTCATCGAGAAGTTACTGAGCGACAGCTCGTCTCTTCGCGAAGAAAAGTTGCATACCGTTTCACGAGAAGACGCGCACGACGAGGGGAGAGAAAGGAAAAGACGATTCTAAGAGAGAAAAAATAGAGATATATATATATATATATATATATATAGAAAAGCGCGAGAGAAAAAGATTCGGTTGCGTTCGTCGAAGCGAGACGGGTATCGATAGTATTGTGCTGCTCGTGTTTGTCGTGATATTTCTTCCTAAATTAAGATAATTACAAAGTTACAGATCAGCGCGAGACGTTACTAGTTTCTCATGTGATTATCAGCGTATGTTACGGACTCGCGGACGACGACAACGCGGTTGAAGAAAGAAAAAGCGAATAAAAATAAGAAAAAAAGAAAAAGAAAACAGAAAACGTTAAGCGTACGAAGGAGACGTGAGTTTTCTCCGGGAGAATAACTCTATCGCGTTATTATATTCCAAAAAGATATCCCGTTATCTCTATCTACTACTAAAACGGTTATTTCTCTCGCCTAAGGATCGTTCTAATAGCGTTCTCGATTACTTAGAGAAAATTTCTCCTTCCCCTTCTTAGGATTATCGATGATCGACAAGTAAACGCAAGTTGATCGCTTAATATTGAGAATTTATCGACGCACAGAGAGAATTCTATATTCTATATACTTAGCGCGCTATATACTTCTATTTCGAATAATCGCTGATTCTCTTTCTCTCTCTCTCTCTCTCTCTCTCTCTCTCTCTCTCTCAAGGAGACTTATGGCTTAAAACTTTTTTCCGCACCTTCTTGCCAAGATGTTCTAGTGTCTACTTCAATAACGTTCGTTGTGGAGGCGCACAGCTCACGAGTCAATTGCGGCTCCTCTCTGTCAGCTCTCAGAATTTTGAAAGAGAGAGACAGAGAGAGAGAGAGAGAGAGAGAGAGAGAGAGAGGGAGGGAGAGAGTACTCAATTCACGCAAAGGCGCAGTCCGCGCGATTGAGTCGAAATGATGAAAAGGAAGCTCCGCGATCGTTAAGGTAATAGCGATTATATCCTGTATTCGTTCAATCGGGTTTGAGCAAACCGCTAAAGAGACCGCATTAGATATTTTTTTTTATTCTCTTGCGGAATTTTTATATTTTTAATATTTCTCTTGCGAAATTTTTAATATTTTTTTCGAAGATCACATACAGCGCACACACACACACACACACATGTATGCATGTACACGCACGCACGGTTACCTTTTTTTCATTGAATTACGATTTGGCGAACGCGTCTATTCCTTCCCTTCTTCTTCCTTTTCTCACGCAATCATCCGTTAGCGGACATTTTCTACAATTTCGCTCCGCTTCGTAATTCAGATCTTGCTTCGATCAGCTTAATCACTTCGCGTATAATCGTAGCAGTCCGTAGCAAGCTTCGCGAGCCACGCGACTCGAAAGTCTAACAAACATGAAAGTTACAACTGCAGAAGAGTCCGTAATTAGAATGTTACACAAGTTTTCAGAGCCAGTGCCGATGTTTTTCCCGTAGATGTGACACAGTAAAGAGAAAAAGTAAAAAATGTAGACGTTCTACGGTAGAAGAACTTAATCCCTCTTTCTCTTGCGCGTATAAATCTAAATCTACTTTCTTTCTCTCTCTCTCTCTCTCTCTCTCTCTCTCTCTCTCTCTCTCTCTCTCTCTCTCTCCTCTCTCTCTCTCTCTCTCTCTCTCTCTCTCTCTCTCTCTCTCTCTCTCTCTATCTATCTTTGTCTCTTTTTCGATCCGTATGTTTTTTCACGATATTCTTAATATGTCTCTCGGTGTCTTTACGGTATCCTCGTTTTAATGGTCACAAAAGTGATATCTCTATGAACTCGTTCTTTCCTACTAAAGGTTTTCTTCTAAAATTCCAAACCGATCATCACTAACGTCTAAACGTATCTCTCAACTTTCGACACTCCAACTCCCCGTTCTTGCTGTATTTTCTCGCGGACAGTGTAACTAATTGTTACTTTCGCATGCGTTTCCGTTTCGGTTTCGGCTAAGTACTAAGTGTACAGTGAAATATAAATAGATGTTCTGTCGTATTGTGTTTGTCTCGCTCGGCGGAAATGATTTGTCAAACTTTCGCATAACCGCGTCCTATAAAAGCTACTCCTTTCAACAGACATCGTTCCTCGATGTCCACACCTCCCTCGTTTGTTGGAACAAAGCGTCGAGGTCTAGACCGGCGACAAGCTCCAAGTCGATTTGAAAGAAAATCTTGGAGATTCGAAGAGACCATAAAGAAAGAAAATGCGATCGTCGGCGCGGCCGATGCGAAAGTTGCGCGACAGAGTTTTGTACTGTAGCAGTGTCAATCCGCGGATCGTTGATTATTGACCGATTGATTTTACCTCTCGGGACACACAGTCCATAATTTATTGTCATTGTTCGTTTGTCTCTCCTTTCCTTCGAAACGCGCAACGCGGTGTAATGTATGTGTGATAATGACACACGCTAACGTCGTACAAAAAGAATAATACGAAAATCAAAGCGCACTCTCCGTTTTCTTGCGTTCTCGTATCGACAGCGAAACATCGGTAAAATATTAATGTTGTGTATATGGTGATCGTGAGGTATTACGAAAAGAATTTTTATTTGCTTTGCGCCTTATACATATTTACTATAAGTGATAATTATTACTAGTTGTTTATTACAAATAAGAACGAATCACTTGTGTATCAGTTAAATTGCTACATTAAAGTGTTGATATTATACTCGTTCAAATCGCGTTATTTCGATCGATTTCCTTGTAGATCCTTCTGCTGCTTCTGGCAACATTGTCCTGTCGATCATTGCAAACGTAACCTGATACATCCTATTGATTTGTTCATTATTGCTTTACATCAAAGTCAGTTTCACACTGATTGTCCATGAAAACTGCTCCTCTTTATTAATTTTAAATATACATTAATATATTACAATTAAGGTAATATTATTGGTATATTAATTAATTACATTTATATTGCTACTGAAATATAGTAGTTTCATAATAATATAAATTAGTTTATTTGTAGTATCAACAAATCCGAATTTATCGACAAACGTTCCAAAGTTATTACGCTCATTCTCCTGTTACAAAAACGAAAAATCGCGAAAAAGAACAAATTTCTGCTGAATTTTCTACTAAAAATCCGTGCTACCTCTTCGCTCGTTATATTCTCCTATTACGAAAAGGCAAAAGTCGAGAACAAATCTGATGAATCTTAAATTTTCCGCTGGAAATCCGTGCTACCTCTTCGCTCATTATATTCTCTTGTTATAAAAAGGCAAAAGTCGAGAACAAATCTGCTGAATTTTAAATTTTCCATTGGAAATCCGTGCTACCTCTTCGCTCATTATATTCTCCTGTTACGAGAAGGCAAAAGTCAAGAAAATGAATAAATCTGTTGAATTTTAAATTTTCCGCTGGAAATCCGTGTTACCTCTCCACTCGTTATATTCTCCTATTACGAAAAGGCAAAAGTCGAGATCAAATCTGATGAATTTTAAATTTTCCGCTGGAAATCCGTGCTACGTCTTCGCTCATTATATTCTCCTGTTACGAGAAGGCAAAAGTCAAGAAAATGAATAAATCTGCAGAATTTTAAATTTTCCGCTGAAAATCTGTGCTACCATTTCGCTCGTTATATTCTTCTATTACGAAAAGGCAAAAGTTGAGATCAAATTTACTGAATTTTAAATTTTCCATTGCAAATCCGTGTTACCTCCGCTCGCCGGAGGCCGCCTCCTCGGCCGCCTCGGGCTCGTCTTCGAACGCGCGGGGGGAGGCGGGTGGATATGTGATACCCGCCTCCCCCCTAGACGTCGGATAGGGTAGGCGAAGGGGGAGTGGAAGCCCGGTTTGGGGCTGGGCTCCACTCCCCCGCCCACCCCTCCTTCGGAGGGGAGCAATGGGGGGCGCGGAGGGAGGGTGGATGTCTCCTCCCTCCAAGTATATGGTAGACATCACGCAGGGGTTTTAGTCAGTAAGAGTCTGACATAACCCCCGACCCCCCCAAAGGGTCAGGGGTATCCATGATGGATTTCCCCTGCGTTACCAAAAAAAAAAAAAAAAAATCCGTGTTACCTCTTCGCTCATTATATTCTCTTGTTACGAAAAGGCAAAAGTCGAGATCAAATCTGATGAATTTTAAATTTTCCGCTGGAAATCCGTGCTACCTCTTCGCTCATTATATTCTCCTGTTACGAGAAGGCAAAAGTCAAGAAAATGAATAAATCTGCAGAGTTTTAAAATTTCCGCTGAAAATCCGTGCTACCTCTTTGCTCGTTATATTCTCCTATTACGAAAAGGCAAAAGTTGAAATCAAATCTAATGAATTTTAAATTTTCCGCTGGAAATCCGTGCTACCTCTTCGCTCATTATATTCTCCTGTTACGAGAACGCAAAAGTCAAGAAAATGAATAAATCTGCAGAGTTTTAAATTTTCCGCTGAAAATCCGTGCTACCTCTTTGCTCGTTATATTCTCCTATTACGAAAAGGCAAAAGTTGAGATCAAATTTGCTGAATTTTAAATTTTCCACTGGAAATCCGTGGTACCTCTTCGCTCATTATATTCTCCTGTTACGAGAAGGCAAAAGTCAAGAAAATGAATAAATCTGCAGAATTTTTAATTTTCCGCTGAAAATCCGTGCTACCTCTTCACTCGTTATATTCTCCTATTATGAAAAGGCAAAAGTCGAGATCAAATCTGATGAATTTTAAATTTTCCGCTGGAAATCCGTGCTACCTCTTCGTTCATTATATTCTCCTGTTACGAGAAGGCAAAAGTCAAGAAAATGAATAAATCTGCAGAGTTTTAAATTTTCCGCTGAAAATCCGTGCTACCTCTTTGCTCGTTATATTCTCCTATTATGAAAAGGCAAAAGTTGAGATCAAATTTGCTGAATTTTAAATTTTCCACTGGAAATCCGTGGTACCTCTTCGCTCATTATATTCTCCTGTTACGAGAAGGCAAAAATCAAGAAAATGAATAAATCTGCAGAGTTTTAAATTTTCCGCTGAAAATCCGTGCTACCTCTTTGCTCGTTATATTCTCCTATTACGAAAAGGCAAAAGTTGAAATCAAATCTGATGAATTTTAAATTTTCCGCTGGAAATCCGTGCTACGTCTTCGCTCATTATATTCTCCTGTTACGAGAAGGCAAAAGTCAAGAAAATGAATAAATCTGCAGAATTTTAAATTTTCCGCTGAAAATCCGTGCTACCTCTTTGCTCGTTATATTCTCCTATTACGAAAAGGCAAAAGTTGAAATCAAATCTGATGAATTTTAAATTTTCCGCTGGAAATCCGTGCTACGTCTTCGCTCATTATATTCTCCTGTTACGAAAACGCAAAAGTCAAGAAAATGAATAAATCTGCAGGTTTTAAATTTTCCGCTGAAAATCCGTGCTACCTCTTTGCTCGTTATATTCTCCTATTACGAAAAGGCAAAAGTTGAGATCAAATCTGATGAATTTTAAATTTTCCGCTGGAAATCCGTGGTACCTCTTCGCTCATTATATTCTCCTGTTACGAGAAGGCAAAAGTCAAGAAAATGAATAATTCTGCAGAATTTTAAATTTTCCGCTGAAAATCCATGCTACCTCTTTGCTCGTTATATTCTCCTATTACGAAAAGGCAAAAGTCGAGATCAAATCTGATGAATTTTAAATTTTGCGCTGGAAATCCGTACTACCTCTTCGCTCATTATATTCTCCTGTTACGAGAAGGCAAAAGTCAAGAAAATGAATAAATCTGCAGAATTTTAAATTTTCCGCTGAAAATCCATGCTACCTCTTTGCTCGTTATATTCTCCTATTACGAAAAGGCAAAAGTCGAGATCAAATCTGATGAATTTTAAATTTTGCGCTGGAAATCCGTACTACCTCTTCGCTCATTATATTCTCCTGTTACGAGAAGGCAAAAATCAAGAAAATGAATAAATCTGCAGAGTTTTAAATTTTCCGCTGAAAATTCGTGCTACCTCTTTGCTCGTTATATTCTCCTGTTACTAAAACGCGGAAATTGGGAAACCGAGAGATTGTTGGATTCTTAATATTTGACTTTTATATCAGGAGAATATAATCAGCAAAGAAGTAAGCATAATTTTCAGATGGGAAGTTTGAAATTTTTCGTAACAAGAAACTATAACTTGCGAAGAGGTAGTTTTCGGGTAGGAAAATGTTTTCGATATTTTGTTGTTTAAAGAAACAGGATAAGGAACAGGAAATGAGGAAAGAGGACAAATAAAAAGAAACTTACTTAAAATATGAACATTTTTATTTTCCTTTGTATTTTAATACAATATGTACAATATAATAAATAATGTGAGCATAATATACAATATAAAAAATGTGTAATATAATACAATGTTTTTTTTTTACTTGAATATATGATTGTTTGTCTTAACTCTTTGTATCCTGACGATACTTCAAAGTACCGCTCTATATATGCGCTCTTGAACCTTTTTCCCGTGTCTTACTCTACATTCCTGTCGGTTACTTACAAACACCACGTCAAAATTTAATCATTGGATTGTTACAAAATTTATTTCCCTGCCTTATGTTTAGGTTTTGCCAAGAGGTATTTAATTACGCAAAAATTTAATAAGGTCTTGGGTAAATTAATTTAGGATATGAAGAGTTAAATTGAGGAAGATAAAAAGTTACTATAAAATATTATTGTAATAGGCATTAATTTAAAATGGAATAACTTAAGTAAGATATATCACACTATTTTGCCTTACAAGTATTGCAATGATATGTATGCAATCAACTTAAAGCAACAACATAGATGATTAAAAATTAAAATTTCTTATATAAAATCATGCGTTAATGTCTACTCAAATTATAATTTGTCATATTTATTTTCATATTTCTAACTAACAATATAGCTATAAATTAAAATTTCATCTTACTTCGTTGATCTGATGCCACTAAAGGACTTTGCTGGATTACAATTAGTACATGTCGCCCCCACACACTTAGAGCCCTTCAGCTATGCAGGCTTTTTTACTGTATCGTCTGCCGGTGTTTGTTTATCGATGTATAATTTGGAGCGAGATCGTGTCTCTGAAAACATACATATAGTTTTAATTAATATCTACACTATGTCAATGTATTTTTTGGCACGTAAAATATCGTTCTTCGTTGCCATTTGAGGAAAATTAAAAGAAAAATGAGAGATGATAATTGTATAATATATTAGTTCACGATGTGGAGTGTTAAATCGTATCTTAATTATCGTGTTTCCTTTAAGAAATCTAATATCTACAAAATTTTTAAGGTAATAGTATAAGTTATTAAATAAAAGCTTGCTCTAATATCTGCTACAATTATAAATTCTCGTATTTTCTTATATTCGCAATTAACGATAAAGATTACCATTATTTGATGATGGCGCTTACCTTATTGAATTCTGGATGTTGAAATACATTTCTTGACGTGTTGACGTTTTAATACTTACCACGTTAAAGTCCGTCGTAATCGTTAAGCGTTCAATCCTATCTTTTATTCGACGCATTTGCTTGTGATTAATTTTATTCATAAAAATGTCTTGTAACATATGTGTGTTATCGCAAAATGCTTACATGCATGTAAATTAACAATTAAAGACATGAACATATAATATAAATGAATTAAAAGGAATTGGAGTGAAATAATGATGTTGCGCAGGATCGCAGACCGAACTGATCGACTACGAATCTTGTAGGATGATTGAAAAGTTTATCCCGAATTATGTATGTATATTTGTATATACATATATAATTTATTCGAATAATAGAAAAGTGTTTATTGAGTATAGTGTTATATATTACAATGGTAATAAGAATGGTAATAGTGTCGATGTTTATGAAGATGATAGGTGGTGGGATGGATAATAATGATAAAACTAATGATATAGATCCTGTCTGTAACAAATGATAAAATTTATATCGTAAAGCAAAAAAATATTTATAAATTTGATGAGCTTTGGATATATTGTATAACAGTTAAAAATAAGACACGTATTTGTTAATTGATTTTGTTCATATGTATTCTCTCCTAAATATATCTCACAATTCTCACAATTTCCATCATGATTTATAATCCATTTCGTTAGACGATACGATAAATTATTATTGATGAGATAATTCTCAAGTAGTTGAGAAAATACATATGAAAAAACACGTCTTACTTTTAGCTGCTCTACATATGTAAAGCATATGTAAAGCCTGTCAAAACTATTGAGGGATACTTTCAAACATTTCCTCGTTAGAAAAGCTAGCAGCCTACTGCCGTTCCTATCAATTAATTCGGATAGATCTCTTTGATTATCGACATACCTGACATACATAACCTGAGCATGTTGTGTGAGATTGCTACAAAGACGATATTTCGTTTGTTCATGGATCTCGTTCAAGTCTCGGTGTTTGAAGGATGCGCGGTATAGAAAGAGTACTCCAACACGATTTATCCTGCTAAATGGTTATCAATTCTACAGCTTCTGTATTGTTTACACATAAATTATAGAATAATAATATCTCTAAACGTTTCTTTCGATGTTCTGTGAAATTGTACAATAGAGTTACAAATAAAGATAAAGCCATACCTTACGTACAATCTGATATTCAGTCTTTGCTAATGTTACGTAATACGTGCGAAAGAAGTAATCGTTAGACTGCTATTTAAGATTAGTTATAATCAAGATACCGGAAGCATAAAACACTATTCAGCTAGCTTTACACAAGATATTGGTCTGTTCTTCCATTCTTTTTTTTCGTTTTTACGAAATCGCCAAATTACGGTTATGATACAATGTTTCTACATTATCACCAGTGTCGGGTCTAATCGCATTTATCGTAATACTCCTGAGAAACTGTTAATCCATTGTCTTAATAAACTCGATCGCGGAGCAAAACTGCGTCCACCAGTATTGTTCCTCGCCCTCCAAGCGGTTCCCATAAAAGCTGTCTACGTATTGAACAGTCGATAGCAATGACGGTGGATTAGTCTGAAATGGGACAAGGTGAATTACACGCGAATTGCTCGTTCTGCATGCGTAAGCAAGCACGCGTATGATCCTCTCTCTCTCTCTCTCTCTCTCTCTTTCTCTCTCCTCTGCCGTCCGATTACGCGCTTACCTTGATTATGACATAGACTAGCACTGGAATCAGGTCATCGGCGGCGGGTATTCCCCTTTCCGACGCCATGGAGAGGAGATTCATGATGGTTGTCGCGCAACGAAACACACACTGCAGCTTATCCCTAGGAGTCTTATACGCCGATATCACAGCCAATTCAGCCTGCGCCCACGGCCAAGGGCATTCGTAATGATAGACCTTTGGAATACGTAGGTCCTTGTGATTTGGAGTTACGACCTTCGCCAACTTCTTGATGTGATCGTGAAGGAGCTGGTCCCTATATACATCCCCGTCTCCATTCGGATAGAGCGCATTGTGGTACACTCGCGCCATCACGGTCCTTTCTACTACGGCTCTTGCCAGATCTAATTGGCTAGTACTAGCCGCTGAAATTTAGAAAGATATGTTTGCAGTGGCTTCTAAATCATTTGCGAGTAAAGGATAAGCAATAACATCTACTTACATTGCCAGATCGGGTCGTTATCCATCTCGGCGTGCACCTTCCCCAAAAAGTTGTCCACGAGATCTTGCTTCTCGTCGGCCAGCGTGAGCTTCTTGAATTCATCGCAGAAACGCAAGATGAAAGCCTCTCTTTTCTCCAAGAACACCCTTACACAGACGGACACCAGGTGATTATTGACAGCATCTCGGTCGCATTTGACTCGCACGCATAACCTGGAAGATATCAGCATTTAAACGGTGGCTTATCTCACATCGATTGCGTATACTATAAGACGATCTATCTTACCTATCTAAGTGAGCTAGTGTCGACAATAAGCCTTGACGACATCTGATTAAATATGCGATATAAGGAGAGCGCTTCTGATAATCCTCTCGCAAGGACTTGAAGAGCTTCCTACATCCTTCGTCGTTAAACAGCCGCACGCAACGTAAGGTCTCGTGCAAGTGAGCAATTAATGCTCTGTCCTGCAAATTTATAGCTTCTGCCAGCTGCAGTTGCAAAAAGGCGACTAGCTCGTTCTCTTTCTGGAGCCAACAGTGCCTCTGGAAGGGAGAAAAGTATTCATTATATCTTCTTCGACGGCTGAATTTTATATTTTACACGACATAAGACAGCGTACAAATACCTCAGTAAGCAATACCTCAGAAGTATTCCACGGAATGTGTTGGAGATCTGCGGTACTAAGTACCATACGTAATTTCCTCTTAGCATCCGCGAAAGCATAAGACATCTCCACATTATTCGGATCGATGAATAATCTCTCGTCCTCCACCTCCTTTGTACGAGACTGATTGCTCTCCACCGAGGCTGTGTCACTAGTCGCGCTTGGTTTCCTTCTGTACTTTGCTAATATGTCGTCGGTGGTATCTGAAATTAATGAAAAAAAATTTGTTAGATTACTCTCCGATAAATTACAACTCCGATGAATTCGTCCTTTTCGCGGGTTATTTTTCTATGTATATCCAAATACTAAAATTACCAAATAAGACTATATATATATATATATATATAATCTTACCTCCTGCAACGTTACTAGCTGAAGTAACATCTTCCGACATAATCCTGCGTAATCTATGCCTGCATATATCGACGCCGTCGCCGCCGCCCTCTCGGTCGTAGCACCTGTCATCGGTCCCGCGAATTGCTTTGCCTCTGCGGTTCCTCAGTGAAAGCTTCAATTTTCCGAAGAAACTGCGCTTGTTCTTCTGGTCGTCGTCCAACAGCTCCTTGTCGCCGCGCTCGGCCGTCATGTCGAAACTTATGCTTTTCGGGATAGCACCGGTCGACGCGCTCGGTTTGGAGAAGCTAGGGCTCGAGCCGTCTATTACGTCGCAATTACCGTTGACCGCTGGCGTCGGTAACGGCAAATCCGACGCCGACGTGTTGCTCTTCATACGCGGCTCCGATCCCGAACTACTGCTAGATGTTAAACTGGCCGTGCTCAGTCGGCCCACAGCGTCTCCAACGGACGCCATGCAACCGTCCAACTCCTGATTGTCAGAGTGTGAATGTTAAAATCTTTGAGTACTTACACCGCGAGAGGATAATACACAGCGATAGAGAAGCAGCATGCGCGGAGATACAAACCTCAGCTTTCGCATCACCGTTCTGGGGTTTCTCTGGCAAAACAGGCGCAGAAATATGATTAGCTAACAGTAACGCTGGTGCGACTGCAGCCGCAACGATGTGATTGTGCGCTGTTCCCGGACGCTCGACTTGATGCTTACCGTTGTCGATTTGGAGCTTATCTATCAAATGGACCAGTCTGTCTTCTCGCAACGATTTACCGTAATCCACATTGTTAATGTTGTTTGCGTTCTTGTCCACATACTCCATGGTGCTGCGTCGGTAGTCGGATTTGGTTCCTCCGCGACCCGTTACATTGGACGACGAAGGTAACGGGGATGCCGTCGGGGATAGAGCCACTGCCGCTGCAGCACGTGTGTTAGAGTCCTCTCGAATACCCGAGGCTGAGGGGAAACTGATACCCGGGCCGTCTGGACCTGGAATCACTGTGAGTGATTCAAGTTATGGATATATATATATATATATATATTGCGATTAACGAAAGCCACCGAATGTCATCGAGCGACAAAGCGTGCGCTTGGTGCACTTACATGGTGTTGCGGACTGAAGTGTCTCTTCGTTTCCCTCAGAATCAGCGCGACTTTCGATTTCGATCTCCGATCGAGCTGTGTCGTCAGATCTGCATCAAGAGTATCGCGAGTAGATAAGTTAGGATATTGGTAGATGCGAGAGTATCTTACTTGATGTGTGATTATGTATATACGATAGAATAGTATACCTAGCGACACTGGCAGTGTCATCCGTGTCGACTTCAGTCAATCTCTCGGAATCGCTGGCCAGCACATCTGTACTCCAGGCTTCAGAAGCGGTCTCGCTGATGTCCAACATGGTCGGCGTAGGCTCGGCGGGCAGAACAGGTGGGACTTGTTCGGGAGGAACAGGAAGCGGCATTCGATCTTGTTGCTCAACTATCTCACTATCTGAGGCCAACACGTCCGTAGACCAAGTATCAGATACCATGGAAACAGTTTCATCTCCTAGAAAGCACAATAACATTATGCACAATATAAGCACATGGGTGTCTCAACATCGATATGAGTGATCTACTAAATAATTCACTTATATATGTTTTGTAATGTTCTTACCTTCAATAAGCTTCTTAATCTCGAATTTACAAAACTTGTCGTCAATCTCAGATCGGCTTTGTTTAGTTGGAATATTAGGCGGCGGCAAATCCAATTGCCTCACTTCACCTGCAGCACGACCATCGTCCCCTTCAGTGATTTGAGACGACGGTGTGTCTCGACCTAAAGAATGTGATAATGTGAGATACGCAAAGTGCAAAACTCCCTCGTTACTAATACTAAGAATATAAAGAAATATTCATAAAATCAGCATAAAAAGGTGTATACATACATACCTGATATATTTGGAGTTCCTCTTCCTGATACATTAGCCGATACCATGTCTGAGAGATTATCATTTTGATCTTCCGTCTCTAACTCGAGAGACGAAGCGACACTGTGATTGGAAGCAGCTTCTGACACAGCTTCCAGATTATCAGACGTATTACCAATTGACCCTTCGAACAATACTAATTACTTTTAATGTAGATGTGTTGTAGCCAAGCCAAACAATAGTTCGAGAGTCACATATCATGCCTATTTTTAATAACACGAAGCGAAAGTTGTGTTTTTAACAAAATGTACAAGCTTGAACATAATAAATATTAAATAAAATTATAGAAACGAATACTGCATTACATACACTCGCTAAAGGCGAGTTTAACAAAACGCAATAAATATTAGTCGCTCATAACTATTCCGAGAGGATATTGCTATCGTAATCAAGTCGGCGTTGCACAATATCAGTAATTGATATACCTTCATCATGTGACAGCGAAAATCGAGTCCTCTTCTCTTGCGTTTCGATACGCTCGACATTGCCGCTCTCTTGCCTGGTGTGTTCAGCAGATGCGTCATCGGGGAGATTCAGAGTAACAGGCCCATTCTTCATACCACTTTGGAGCTCCATGCATAAAACCTGAAAATAATTAACCAAATAGTATATTAATTATGTGTATATTTTCGCATATTAATTATGTATTTATTCGTATACGTACTTTCTGTTCGCTGAGTAGTCCGACAGATTCCCCAATTGTTGGGCCGAATGGGATGACTAGTACATCCTGAGTATTCTTGTCCAAAGTTTCTTCTTCGGGAGCAGAGGTGCCATTGATCTCCTCCCCACCTTCGGCTGTCACATTTGGGGAGAATGACGCTGACATCTTTATACCACGTCCTTTCCCTGCTATCAAACATCAGAGTATCAGTTTATGATATGAAATATGTTACTAAAGTAACAACACGTATGATATATAACATCAAGATACATCGTACATACCTTTCCCTGCGATAATACCTCGCTTATTCGGTGTCTCCATAGACTCGTTGTTGCCGAGTTTGTTGTTGTGCAACAAGCCCGAGGGTAATTGGGACAACATCTCCGCCAATTGCTTCCTATCGAATGTGCTCGTGTGCGGTACCGCTTCTCCGTTGCTCATGTCGATCGTGTTCAAAAACGTGATTAAAAAATTCAATTCAGCCTCCGTGAAAAGAGCCGCGGATCGTGACAGGCCTTGAAGCTTATTATTGTCGATCATCGTTGGCTCCTCGTCCAATTCGTCCGTCGCGCCGTCCAACATCGAGTCTATTATGGAAGATACCGAGTCCTTCTCAAATTTCTTGTAAAGATCGATGACTTTGCTGTCGATGCTCTGGTACTTCTGCAGTGAGAGCATCTGCAAGATCTGCCCGACTTGTATGAGATTAAATCTGGCGACATAGCTTATCGGTGCGTCAGTGATGCCGTAAGGTTCGGGATTCACGATAGCCGGACAGATGAAGTACGTGAATACGAGATCAGTGCACATGGCATGCACCTCCTTCGAGTCCACGTTCCCGTTCTTGCTGAGGAGCCCTGCCATTTGTCTTACGAGCCAGCAAACGCTCATGGGAAAGCAGTGCATCGTGTCGCGAATGTTGACGATGAAGCGTTGCGTGATGCGATACAGAGAATTCACCGTCCACAGCCGGTAGCGTTGTAGCTTTGCCTGATACTCGGGCGTGCCTTCCTTCCCGAATTTCTTCAATCTCTCCGTAGGTGGAAACCTTATAGGCGCCTTATCTGGGTCGATGTCCAGGAACATTTCGTCTTCCATGAGTAATTGCACGATGGGGTTGTGCAAGGCCGCCGTTAAGAAGAACTTGGCGGAGAAGAGGCTCTCATGAAAGATCGAGTAGAATCTTGAAAATGCGCACGTGCCGTGTCTGAGTAATCTCCGCGGGTTGTCAGATGGGATGATCTGCAGCAGCATAAGATGCCTGAGCAATTGAAGAACTAGATTCTTGTCCTCCGGTAATAGGCAGCTGCCGTATAATCCGGTGGCTAAACATTGTACAATCGCTTGCATCGACTCTGGTATGACCTTGTCGCCTTCGACCAAACATGAAGCCAGAAGTTTTGGTGATTTCCGCAAGGCACCCAGAAACTCTCCGTAGGACAAACATGCTTGATAACGCAGGTATTTGTACGCGTCGATAAAATGTGAGTTCTCCAATGCATTTGCTCGTAGGCAACATGACGCAGGAGTGCAATCTGGTCTGGCTACTATGAGACGATTCAGATTGACTCTCTGCTGAGCTGTTACCCACGCTTGCTGCGCTAATTGTGATGAGACACACAAGACCTAGGAATAATGCAATGATTTAATGCACTGCTCTCAAATGAGGACATACAATATACAAATTTATCTACTCAGAGAATATGTCATAATTTATCAAAACTATGAAAAATGTTCTGATCATTCTGAATCATTTATTAGATATTTAATAAATAATCTGTAGTAAGAGGAAAGAATTATAGTTTAGCTCCTTAAGAAGGATATTTCAAGGAAAAAACTGTATGCGCTCAAACCATGTGAACCAAAGAAAGCAAAGAAAAATTTTGTTCCCTAAGCATGATTCAAAGTTGAAATTTTTTCAATTTTTTACAGTCAACTTGTAAGTAGTGCTACTCAGCATCGTCAAGAACAATTACTGTCAAAGAGAAAGTTTGACTTACTTCAAAAGCAAAAGCTGTTATCCTTCAAATGCTTCTTGGCATATAGTTTTGCAATAACTTTTTGCAAAGTTATACAAGTTTAGATTTTAATATGCTTCCAACAGATTAGAAATGATCCCTTAACTTTATGTGTATGTGTGTGTGTGTGTGTGTGTGTGTGTGTGTGTGTGTGTGTGTGTGTGTGTGTATATGTGTATGAGAAGCATACATAAAGTACTAAGATTGATAAATGTATATCTAAACAATATTCTATTATGTTGCTAAATATAAACATATTGCTTACCCTTTCATTAAGAGTCTGAAGGTTCTGCTGTTCTGAATTGACAAACAATCTCTCCTGCCGCAAATGGCGTGCTAACTCCATCATGTCCCACTGCAATGTTCCGTGGGAGTCGATACTGTTAATCGATGACATTATTGAATATACCTTCAACATAAAAAAAGAGAATAATGTAAGAGACACATCGTTTCAGACTTGACTCACACAGCCAAGTATCAGATGTGTAGTTACTTGCGTGTTAATCCTTGTTAGTGATTTATCCTGAGCATTAATAACAATGAGGCACAACTACATGCACCGTATTTCACACTGAATCTCGACAACAGTCCCGAGCATATGTTTCATTTCTCGACTCGAGAAACAACAGCTGGCTCGCTCGCTCGCGCGCGCGACGCGTCACTTCACCTAACAGGGTAATATAGAAATTTCAGTTTCGAAGAAACGGCCGATCTAGGATATTGCATAATGCATTAGCAAATGTACGTTCGCGATCTCGCGATGATATCATGGGAATGGATTTCTCCTCAAGGTGAAACGGCGCGATCATTAGTCTCGCGTGAAAATCGCCGCGATGCATCGCAAGTGCGGCGCGAATGCGTACACACACGCGTGATTCCGATATCGCGACAGGCTTACGTTATTGTTGCATCCAGGTTCGCGTGCAAAAACCAGGGACAACTGTACAGTACGACGTATTTCGCGATTGTCGCTCCTTTGTCACGCGTATCTACGCACTCGCGACACGCCAAAGGGGAAACCGCGACTTGACCGATGCCCAACACTTACGCGTCGTCGACAACAATGCTCGTACGATTTGTTGTTATCGTTCGCTGACCAGAATAACACCCCCGATGACACACGATCATTTTCCGTGTAGGTTAGATTTTTTTCTACAAATAGCCGCAGGTGTTGCGCACTCGAGCTCGGCTCAGTGCTCGGGAGAAATCTCGCGTTCGCGGTGGGCGGGTTTCTAACGGTTCAGGTTTGAACAAGAATTGTCTAACGTCCTGTCTATTCGAGATGTTCCCACCGCATTTCAAGTGAAACAGGAATTAAACATTACGCGTCTATGTAAAGAAAATGTAAAAAAAATGTAACGAAAATAAATAAAGAACCAATAACAAAGTGCGGAAAGTGCAAATAAGACACGTACAGATACGTCAAGAGTTTGACATGTTATTTCTCGTTAATTGTAGAAAAAAATATTTACCCGACCTATTTGTACATGTCATGCTAATGAGGTAACAAAGTTTGTCGAACAAATCGTTCAGTCGTACAATTGAAAATGAAAGCCTAAATCATCGACGAGATATCTTTGACTAATGTGGTCTGTTCTTTTTAGCTGCACTGCGGAACTAATGTAATAAGTTAGAATGAGACAACTATATTCTTTCTCACTTCAACTTATTGCACCAGCTCAGTAGTGCAGCTAAAAAGAACAGACCAATGGTCTGTTCTTTTTAGCTGCACTGCGGAACTAGTGCAATAAGTTAGAATGAGACAACTATATTTTTTCCATAGCATAGCTCAGTTCAGTTCAATATATGACTCCCGGACTGCATTCAGCTTTGTCCATACGCCATTTTCCAGTAGTAGAAGAAGGTAAAAGAAAAACAGGGACAATACGCAGTCGCCACGATAAAAAAATATGCGTAGTTACAGATACCATATCCAACCGCTATGAAGGCGGAACTAAAGATTTCTATAGACTAAGGGCCAGACTTCTACATAATGCATAATACACAACGCATAAGAGAATCAACCAATCAGAGTTCTTCATTTCTGTCCTGAGGAGGGAAATGAAGAAAACTAATTGGTTTATTCTCTTATGTGTTATGTATTATGTGTTATGCAAAAGCCTGTGCTCTTGCCCATATTTTGTTTTTACTGTGCGCTCTCTCTTGCACATTCTCGATGGAAGGGGAATAGGGAAGGCAGTTGCTAATCTGCACGACAGTACAGTCGCTGTTTTTTTATTTTTTCCCGATATTGATCCGATTAATTGATTCCGATAATGATCAACCTAGATCACTGTGCCTTCAGCTCATCTCGAGATATATAAAGGTATAGACGCTGTACTGTCGTGCAGATTAACAATTGCCCCTCCGCTATTCCCCTTCCATCGAGAGTGTGCGAGAGAGAACGCACAGAGTGCACCCTTTTCTACTTCTAGCTATATCCCCACCCTTGAAATTTGGGAGAACGCGCAGTCTAGGTCAGGGTGCGGCGCCAAAATCCGGACAAATTAAACATTTTTTTGAAACATAATTATATGGGATAAATATTTGCGCGGCAGCATCTAATTAACTAGTACGATCATTTTGTTGGCGATCATTCGCAAAATATCGTCGATTCGTCTCTCCCGTCTGTTGACTGTGGATATTTGCAAAAATGATTATTATCTGAATACTTTTCTCATCTTTAATCCAACAGTTCGTCATTATACAAAGCTGAAAATCTCAGAACGGAAAGTGACGATCAAATCACACATGATAAGGTTTATATCATATAATAAATGTGTTAATTGCGTAATATTCTTTATTCAAAATATTATCAATTCTTTTATATAATTTCTTTCATATAAATATAATTATTATGTGTATATATAATATATTATATATATAACTATATATAATAAATGTAATTCTTTTATATAAATGTATAAATTCTCTAAAATAAATTCTATAAATTCTATAAATATAATGTATAAATTCTCTATGAATAAACTCAGAAAATATCAACGCTCAATTTATATTGTAACAACATCTCGTGTTGTAATAATCTAATACATTATATATTGTCATGTACATCACTTGCTTTCCTCTCCCCCCCCTCTCTCTCTCTCTCTCTCTCTCTCTCTCTCTCTCTTTCTCTCCCTCTCTTTCTACATGTAACGTATGCGTATATATACGCAAATACACGCGCAAGAAACATATTTACCTCAGTCTCCTTCTGTCTCGGTCTTCTCGACGGTAACATCGGACATGTCTGTAGATGAAGATAGACTCAATATTTTCTCACTTGCTAAATGTAAAAGAGAGACAAAAGCGAGCGGCACGCTCAACGCTTCGGCGTTGTTCTTTGTCAAATATTTTGGCAACATCTTGCAAACATCACTGAACGACTTTGGCTCCTTCATGGTGTCCGCTTCTGTCTGTTCTACCGCTTGTACGATATTCGTGTTACCTCCGCTATTCGTGGACTTGAGGCATCTCCAGGTGGACTTTTTTAGTTGCCGCATGTCGATTTTCTTCGCCTTCGTATGGTATGCGATGAGTATCTTATTGGCCAGTTTCGGTGCCTCGATTAGATTATCATCAGTGAAGCCTTGGCTGCCCAAGGCACACGCATTACCATCGTCCTCGAATTCGAAGTTACACTCGTTCTCATTGTCTTTATTGTCCCTACCTTCATCATAATCGCCGTTGTACACCTCGGGACAATAGTCCACAGTATCGTTTGGGTTGTTGTAATCATATCTGCTATTGTCGGATATGTCTGTGGCGACATCGTCCTTACCGTCGACCTTCGATTTAATGCTCAGATTTAGTAAATACCATTTATTTAGCAATGTAATATCATAGTGAATATCCTCGGGCAACGTCAGTTTCTCGGCATTCCATTCCGTTTTAACGGTGTTTGCTTTTAGCTTATTGAATTCGCTAGGCGTGAACTTCGATTCTATCACGTCCTTGTTGTCTTCGTATGATAGAATAATTTCTTTTCTTTTCCTCAGCGGCACTTGCATGCACGCACCGATAACCTTGCCGTCCTTGTCCTTGCCTACGAAAGCTTTTGAGAAGTTGTGGTACTTCCAATAAGACGGTCCAGCCCAATGCGAGCTCGTACTTGGCGGAACGAATGAATATTCTCGCGTGATAAACTTGAACGATTTAGCTGCAGTCGCAGCTGAGCCACGAGAGCAATCCACGAGATTGTCCGTATTTGTTGCAACTGGTCGTTGATGGCATTTATATGTATGCTGATCGTCCTGCGTTTCAATGTCGAAATATCTGATGAGATTAAGTGGTGAATTCTTATCCTCCTGTGCCCGTTCTTTTATGCTGGCGTCAATATCGAATCGGAAGTGATTCTGTCGATCGGTCTGGTCGTTGTTGCTGTGTTCCGTCACTGACGTGTCCGATACTTCCTCGTGTTCGTCCTTAGCAGACCAGCCGAGAAACTTGAAGTCCGAATATGACGCACATATTTCCAGGTTCCGAAAATCTTCGACTATAGGTATTTCATATTCTGTCGAATCAGCTGTGTCCTCTGGCTCTGCGACGTCAACGAGCATGTCGTTATATAAAGGCAAATAAAAGCCAGAGTTCGCGTGAATCGGCAGTGTCGCTTGATAAAGCATATCATTACTTTGTAGATCGCCCTCACCTATCATCATGAACGATGGTTTTACAGTTTTGATAGTACCTCTTAATTCTTCTATGATGCTGCACATATTCCGTCTGATTTTCTTTTTTCTTTTTTCCTTCGATACTTTTACACACGTGTCTGCATTTTCTTGGAGTACTTCCTCTTGCTCTTCCTCGTTTTGTTGCACACATTCAGTTGCTTGCTTATCCAATCCGCCAATTATCTTAAGCATTTTTGTGTGCAGACTGTCTACTCGTAACCCGTAAATCTTACTGCTTACGTCTAAGGATGCACTGGCTACTTGCAGATCAGATATATTGTTGTCTTGCTTTTTTATCATATATGTCATGAAGTCGATTATTTCCAAACTAAATGCGTTCTGTATATTAATCTTATTCTCAGCATGCATTTTTATATATTGATTTATGCTCTTGGTCATTTCAGATGCTGGGGCATTTACCAGACCCAAAGAATGTCTTCTGTTAAATTTAGGTGATACAAATGATGTAGACGATGTAGACATTTCATGTCGACGGGCAATACGTTCTGCCTCATCATCATTTTCCGAAAGAATATTCGGTAATTGTTTTTCAGTAATAGATTTCCTTCTTAATAGTAACGAAAAAACTGGAGATTCTTGTGGTGAAGATTTCAGCCTCTTATGTACATCTGATAATTTCGGAGATTCCATTTTAAACAACTTAAATATATCTATAACTTTGGTCTGAGAACCAATCCTGTTACTTTCCTGAAAAAAATAAGGATATATTGTTTCGACCACTATATGTTAAATAAAATGCATGCTATTAATATTATCGTATATCTACTTATATTGTAAATTATTATGAGTATACTATACACACATTAACTCAAATAAGCTTTCAAAGGATCTCTTAAAGGATTTTAGATTAATATAATTATTTTTATAGCAAATATATATTTTAAATATTTTGAATTAAAGTACTTGATATCACTTCTAAAGTTATTTAAAACTACTTACTACTGATTGATTGATTGATTACGAATTTGAAAAGCCATTTTTGTTTTTAGCTACTTTTGTTCTTAGATTGATACTAGAATTGCTAAATAATTTTTATTAATTTTAATTAATTAGCAGTGGAAAATCCCATTCTATTTTTGGAGACCTACAGAAAATAAATTGTTTAAAATTACTAAAAATATTTTATTTTATAATGTAACATTTGTTTTAAAAGTGGAATATTTTGATCATTAATGGATGAGGCTTCATATATGTATGTGTGTGTGTGTGTGTACCCAGGTAACAGACTGACGTCAAATGACGTACTAATGACGTCTCTAACGTCATTAAGACGTCATTTGACGTCAGTCTGCTACCAGAGTATGTGTGTGTGTACACAAATAATATTACATTGTACTCATCATTCAAAGCAGTGAAATTATTTGCTGTTTTCTCCGAATCGGCTCTTATCGAACAAAGTAATGTATAATGTCGCTGCAATTGATTATAAGTTTTCTATAGAACTTATAAGTTGCGTTCGCTATCTTATAGCTTGTAAAGGAACATCAGATGTACATCACGATCCAAATATATGTGACAACGTTCGGATAATAGTCGGGCGAATATATGAAGGACGTTTGTACGTTTCATCTATCATGTATCATTATATATTAAACCTATAAGAAAAAAAATAAAAACAGAAGCTTGGTAAAGACGCCGTACATTACACTGTATTCAAATCTTTTAGACCTTGTCTCAATGTCGCGATGTTAGTGAGTTTCACGCACATGCGCGACGAAATTGGAAGGAATCCAGTAACGTACACATATGAGTGGCCGCTTTGGCGGAATGTGATCGGCAGATAAGTGATGGGGCAGTAGGTTAATATGCCGATGTCTGGTCTATGCATGCTAGATAATTACGTATATATAGTAATATTGTATATTAAAAATTTTAAGTTTTTAGAATCTATACTATATATAATATACATAATATATATATAGACTGTAAAAAAATATTTTTCAGTAATGTTATGAAGCGCAACGATACCCCTGTATTGCTTGTTTAGATACTTCGGTGATGCCGAGTACATCACGCATGCGCGTGAAACCTCACCAATGTCGCATCATTACCTCGTTTACAACCAATCGGGAGCCGTCGTATGTTTTACGCGTGCGCACAACCTCAGTCGACACAAACATCAACGTCAAAAGATTTAAATACAGTGTAACGTACGACGTGTTTATCAAGTTTCTGTTGTTACATTTTTTTGTTATTTCTCTCGACTGATTGTAGACGAGGTAACGTCTTATACGTTTCTAAAGACAGTAAATCGGGATCTACAATAAAAAATGTAAAACTTGCGTTCCATAATATGCTGACAGTACTACCCAGACAGCACACGGATGCCCATTGGACGTCCGTTATATGTCCATTTTTTTTTACAAAAGACGTCCATAAGACGTACGTTTGTCACAACTTCGGACATCGGACGTCCTACAGGTCCGATGTCCAATAAGGACATCCTTGTTACGTCCAATTTATGTCCACGTAAATCCGACATACGAACATAAATTGGACGTGAAACGTACATCCATTGGATGTCCGGTTGGCTGTCTGGGTAAAGATGTATTTCGAAATCGAATTTTTTTTAAACTTTGTTTTAGTTATAAGATTGGTATTTAAATTAACTTAAAAAGGAACTGCATGAGATATATAAATGACCGAATTTGACTGATTTTTTATAATTATCGAACCGTTATTTGGTACTGGCGGCGCTGCAAATGTTGACAGACGCTTATTGCAGAAAAAGAAGGCTGCTAGCAGTCTATGGTTATACAGTCAAAGCGAGATAAACATGATTAATCTTTAAGCCTTATCAACAATATGCTCTTTGCTTTTTCTGTTGTTTTCTCTTTATCTCTTTTTGACTTCAACCTTATGCTTCGTGCTTGAGAAAGATAAAGAACAAGAAATAGGAAGCAGAGAGCACATTATAGATCAGGCTTTAAAGCACTAGAGAAATTTCACTGTGCGCTAACGCCCTCTTAGGGATATTGCGGCTGGAATATGAAACTGCAGCTCGAAACAAATATAGATGGTAAACAGATACGAAGTAATGGGAAAAAGATATCGGAAGGTATCAGGAAGGTAATTAACACTACCTTTTATTTAAGTTACATTCGAGAGAGAAAGGTATATAATTCAGGTCTTCGTATATCCCTATACGTTAGCATCGTATGATCTTTCTCTTCAAGTAATTAGAAAACGTACTTTTCGTTTCAGATCTGATGGAAGCTAATCTAACTTCACGACGAATGCAGCGGCAGTTCGGATGTGCATGGCAGAGAGTTCCGCAGGATGCGATTCGACACGAGTAAATTTATCTCGAAGGTGATTCTTACATTATCCTGCTTGCTGCTTTGCGGTCAAAGTATTTCTAATGAGCTCCGACGAGAAATAGGAAACTTTTCTAATTAAACAAACTTTTAATGTCAACTTCTCTGAATCGCATTATTCGTACGGTCACCGTACGGTATCGATTGAGAAAAATCGTATCACGATCGACAAGTACGATAATTAAAGAGAAAAGCCTGCACTTTCTTTTTTAAACGCTATAAGTGTTATATTTATATACAACTTCACACATATATATAATATTCAACAAACTTCATAAAAAAGTATTGACTTTTATGCGAGTTCACGATTTATGCGAGTGTAGCTACACGAAAGGAAAGTGAACTTTGCTTTCGAAAGTAAATATACCTGAGAACTAGAAAGCTGTAAAATCCTTGCGCCATTCCATCATCATTCTTTCCGAAGTTACAGCTCGTTGAATTATCGCCCGAAGGATCGCGGAAGGCGATACTTCAACGTTCGCCAAAGTACCAACCCGATCGTCGTTTTGAAATGTTGACAAATCGATAGCTCCCTGACTTCCGAAGTGAAATGATCTTCGCGCGTCGATCATCCATAGCGCGATGATCATTGCACTTCCCGAATTATAAGAGTACCATGGCAGCGATCCGTCGTAAAATCTCGCCCGTATAAGACTACACGCGAAGCTCGCTTCATGGATAAGGACGAGAATGAGGACATGGACACCGATCCGCTCAAGCGACGCAGTACGAGCGTGACAGATGACTTCGACATGACCTCTCACCCCTCGGTGACGTCGTCTATCGTGTACGACAGAGACTCCGTCTTCTCGAGGTCCGTACAAGCCGTCCGCTCGGAAACGGAGCAGCGTCCACCGTACAAGTCCGTCGGCAACATCAGCATCATGAATCAACTGTACGAATGATATTTATTAGCCACTTACTCCAATCCCGCGTTAATCCCGAGAGAACGTTGATGGCGCGAATCGCGCGAATTCGCGATTTGTCTCTAAACGAATAACCGTGACCAAAGACCCTCTCTTCAAAGTACCTCGTAACGTTACCTTCTGGCGGAGTAAGTCGCAAGGCGGACAGTTTTACAGGAAGACTGACAACGAGGTGCTTTGCATCTGCTACACCGAAGCCTACGATTTCTTGGCCGCGGGACTGGCGAACGGACTCTTGAAGTTCTACAGGCTCGCGACCGGCGAGGACGCGTTGACCCTGTGCGACGCCGAGATGATGCAGAACCCGGCGCCGACCACTGCCGTCAAGCACCGGCCGGTGCACGACTCGCACCCGATCACGCACACCGTAATAGCGACTTGTCAGTAGCTCTCTTTCGTTCTTGCGCGAACCGTACCACTTAGCCGACTCACGAATCCGTTCACGTAGATGCCAACGGTTGCGTCAAATGCTGGCATTACCCGACGGCGCAATGCCTCTACACGATACGCGAGGACCGCCAGACTCTTGGGCTGGCTTATCATCCGGTGCTGCCGAAGTTCGTCACCGTTGGCGACGACACGACTTTGCGTTTGTACGACGAGGAGACCAAGAGACGAGAGAGGGTATTTCGCGCAAGGTGATGAGAACTCAGCAATGATGAAATAAAATAGAGAAAAAAAAAGAGGAAACTGTCACTTGACGCTCGACCAGTGAGAGAGAGAGAGAGAGCTTCCTTCTCTCTTCCTCCGGGCGCAAGATGGTCGTCATCGTACATGACAATTACAATATCAATATATCGCACGAGATACATCTCGGTACAAAAGTTAAAGAAACATCCCGTGTGTACAATGAAGCGACGTTCGACCTTGAAACGCAGCGACTCTACGGATGTGATGGACGGCCACAAGTCCCGGGTCTTCAGCGCTCGCTTTAAACCAGGCTCTGCTCACGAGTTGATAAGCGGCGGTTGGGACGACACCGTCCAATTCTGGGATACCAGGCAAGCTCATTCCCTCAGGTATATATCGGGTGTGCACATGTGCGGGGATGGTCTGGATATCAGCAGGAACGGAAGAGAGGTGAGCTTGTTGGTACCCACTCTGGCGTTTCACTCTCATGACCGCGAATTCGAATTCTCGCTCGCACAGATCCTCACTTGCGCCTGGCAGAAGAACGACCCTCTGCAGCTGTGGGACTACGGTAGCGGCAAGCTGATCGGCAGCTTGGAACCCGACAGTTACCCCTCTCTGCTGTACGTCGGGAAATACGTGTCGAACATATTCGTCGCGTGCGGTGGCTGCGACATCGATCTCTTCAGAATCGTCGATTTGCGCTCGCACTCGGTGAGTCTCACAGCACTTCACGCGTCGCTCCGCTGTGCAGCGCATGGTGGCCTTTGAAGTGTCAACTTCAAGCGGCTTTGAGGCTTCAAAGGTAACGGGGAGTTTTTGAGATCCCGGATATTTAGTTCCAAGAAGAGGTGTGATTATACTCCACAGAGAGAGAGAGAGAGAGAGAGAGAGAGAGAGAAAGAGAGAGGGAGAGCTTCAATTCGCAATCCGTCGTGACTCGAGAACTGTGCCGTTAAAATTCGTCAGAGGACTCTGTCGTTACAATCGGAGCGACATTAAAAATAGACGACCGTTCTCATTCTGACAGATGCTAATCTCTCATCTTGCTAGGGCCCCGGTTGTTCCAACTTCTTGGTGAGTTAACTGATAATAAAATCACATGTTTATCTTTGTTTCTCCTTCGAAATTTTAGACGAAGACAGACATGACTTAACTATCAGTTAACTTACCAAGGAGTTGGAACAACCTGCCCCTAGACTCTTCTAACATCGCATGGAACCCATATTTATCTAACCATATGCTGCTTGCTGCGGCAGACTATGGCCATGATGAGGCACATGAGAGGCGGAGTGTACAGTTTGGACGTCGGTCCGTACCGATCGAAGTACTCCAGGCGAATGAGAGGCCCCGATACGCCCTATCTTCCGAAGCTCGCTTTCTGCGCCGGATCGACAATTTTTGAGGTAGACGCCCAATTCGAGTGACCGCACTCATTCTACAACTTATGCAAAAGTAAATCATTCGCACGGATGAGAACGTATCATGTGACTACACGACACTCGTGAATATCCAATTGTCACTCAACGCGTTGTAGACAATTGTCTCTCTTTCTCTCTCTCTCTCTCTCTCTCTCTGCGAGAAAATGCCCGTGACATAACGAGAGCGCTCTCCCGAGAGAATTTTTCCGCGACACGCGATGCACTCGGCGATCGCTCTTCCGTCCGCCATTTCATCTTTTTCCACGCAGCTCTCTCTCTCTCTCTTTTCCACGGGGCATTTTCTTCTTAACAATATGCTAATTCATGGTGTAACGTTGCCATTGTGTGGCAAATGACAGCGAGCATAAAATAAAGTCAAACAAAATCAAGACGAGCGAGGATGAGAATGAGACGATGAGCATTATTGACGGACAAGCCGGTGATGTTCGCTTCGTGATCGATAGCGCGCGCTATCGAAGGAAGCAACGCGGTCACTCTCAAGCAATAAACAATGTATTTTGTTTAATACAAACTATAGTACAAAATTTATACAGAACAACGTACGGTTTTATCATCATTTCTCATATGACAGCAATTTCTCGTATCGAGCGAACGCACACACTTAAGCAAGACTTAAAAGACGAGGGGGGAGGGCGGGTATAAGGGTGGACAGAGTGGAGCGATGGGACGAAGGAACGAATGGGACGAGGGGGAGAGGGATGAGAGGGGGGGGGGACAATCACTAAACTGAGCACATCGATTTGTGACAATACAAACTTACTTGACACGAGCAAATCCATCGGTTGACACAAGCGACTCTCGGTGTAGAAAAAAAAGACCGCTCGAGCGCGCGCGCAAACGCGCTGAGAGAGAGCAGAAAGCGCATCGTTTTCGTTTCTTTTCTTTGTTTTGGCGTTCGCGCCGAGGGCGACACGTTCTGTTTCGCGATGCAAGACCCTCGACGGGGATAGTTTAGTCGGACGATCCTCGCGTCTCCGGACTCCACGCGATGCAGGAACTGCGACGGTTCTCGAACGACCATCTCCAGCGTCTCCCATCATGAACGACTCGCGAATCGCGATTCCGAATTCGGTGCCCGTGTTGAATGAAGTACAGAGCACCGGAGGTCAGTCGTCGCGCTCAAATGAGGGATGTGTCGCCGTCGGTAGCGGGGGCATCATAAAGAGGAAAGAGGAGAGAGGAGAGAGAGAGAAATATAGATACTTCTCCTAAATCGCATCCGATTGTACTTAATCGTGTAAGTATGTAGTAGTTAATCTCTAGGTGCGATCCAACAGACTATTCGGGAAAACTACTACAAGTTCCAGCATCTCTTTCGCCTGTATCCACGTATCTACAATCTAAACGATCAACGAGCCTAATTTGGTTTTGAAACGTGTTTGTAATAAAATATATTTATACACGATAATCGCGACGCGCTCGCGAAGCTTGCGACGTGACGCGTCTCTTAGCAGCGCTCGCATTCGTCAGAGTATAAAATTGGTCGTCAAATGCGCGATCAACCGGGTTCTCCTTCGTCTGTGTGTTCTAACTAAATTTCCGCGACGCGATGGAGACGTATGTATATGGAGGCTGTGTGTATGGTGTGTATGAATAATACGTGTTTCCATGTGTGATTTAGAAGAAAAAGAAAAAAAAAAAAAAAATTAACGATGAGAGAGGTCAATGATATGTGTTTAAAAAAATATTTACCCTTAGATATATTACGCTCCATGTCGATCGATGGAGAAGTTACAGTACATGCATGCACCCACTGAAGAAGAATCAACGTGCCTTTTGCCTAACTTTTGCCGTTTCTCATTGTACTACTTTTCTTTCTTTGTTTCTTTCCCATTGCGACTCGCGAATTAGTTGATTAGCGGGACTTCCTGATGCGCAATATGTCGTTGCTGCGTCGTCAGCCGTTTTGACAAGCGTTTACCGATCAACCGATCTGAATAAATCGAGATAAAGGTAATCTATAATAGTAGGAATACAAAGAGTAGGGTTAATAACAATTAATGAACGAGAGAGGTACCTCATTCGCGTGAGCAACGTTTCGTTTCGCCCTGAGAGAACTCTTCCGGGATCGCAAACAGCGGATGCACCACATCTACGCGTTACGACTGATATCTCGGCTTAGAGTGAACGCGGCGCGCGGCGAGTCGGCGACAGGAGTCGAGAGCTCTCAATCAAGATCTTGTAAAATCCGATTTCTTTCTTTTTCTTCGTCAAAGTTGGAATCATCGTTTAAACATATATCACACGTCTTTAAAAACTAAACTATTATTCCGATACTAAATTATTATGTATATATCTTACAAGGGAGAAGAGTCTATATATTCCACTTATTAACACACCGCTAACCTGGTCTGACTAATTTGGCGAAACTTTTCGCGTTCTCATGCAAACTATGGCCGTCGACGGTGAATTCCCGAAGAACTGCTGAAGGGCTCTGGGAAACGATCGGTAGAGCTGCTCGTGAAATTCGGTACCCTCTTCCGATCACACTCGTGCTTCCGAAACAGTCGCTCAACAAAAAACACACTTCGCTACGTCGTGTCCTCTCACACACTGTGCATCACTCTAATCACATTATCACCTATAAATTACTAATAGCGTGGCTTATTAATATTACATTATCTCTCGAGGTCTCGTCGTATGTAACATTTTCTTTCTTTTTTGTTCCGTGTACACGCCCCGACAAAATCGCCCCGACAATATGTCGCGTCGCTTCGCAGAATCGGAGATTTAGTCTCACGAAGAAGTTGACGTCGAGAATCTGAATGAAAGAAAAAAAGGATGAAGAAAGCGAAGCAGAAGAAAGGTCAGCGTGCACCCGAGGCTCAGACCTTACATTCACAGCCTGACTGAGCACTCGGCTCTTTTCCTTTTCTTTTCTCATTTCGCGGCCCGAGAAACCAACACCGCCGCCTTTCGCACTAAAAGTCGTCGTTTTCTACCGCCACTATCATCACGCTTTTCCGTGACTCTCAACGCACGTTTGATTCCGAGCCCACTAACTTACGACAAAACGATATATAGGAATAACCACTTATATATCTTCCTTATATAAATTTACGTTGACCCCCTTCTCGACGCGCAGCCTCGTAATTGTTGCATATCCAGCTTAAAATAATTGAACTAACGCCAAGCCAAGATACATCGTTGACGAGAAGGAACATAAAGCGCCTGTCGCTGTTTCGCGTATAGTAAAAAAAGAAAACAAAAAGGATTCGAACACGCGCGCGCGCGCGCGAAATTACCGTCTTATAAATAATGAGTTGCATTTATTGAAAATGAGAGAAAGAGAGAAAAAAAGAGAGATAAAGATCACTCTTCCCGACACGTGGAGCGCGGTGGACTATACGAGCGATCGCAGCGAAGATGAAGGGAAAAAAATATAAAAAGATAAAAATAAAAAAAAAAAAAGAACTGAACAAGACGACGAAGAGAGACATCTAGTCTTAGAACACAGGCGCGATCGACCATCTTGGCTCCGTAAAATCCAATCTCCATCGCCAACGTTTAAAAAGAGATCACACGATTTCATCGTTACGATGACGTTACCCGCGGCGCGATCGTGGGTAACTCGCACACACGTCCCCGGAGTTGGGGTACGCTGCGCGCTCGTATCGCGCATAAAAAAAGTCCGAACGATATCCGACGTACACACATCATATACACACGCACACACGAAGAACGAGGGAGCGGCGAAGGGAAGGATTAGGAGGAAGAGGGCGAGTAGAGGTGGAGAAGTAGGAGCAGGAGCAGGAGAGCAGCGTCGTCTGTCTTTCCTCTACATGGTGTTGTAAACAGGACTGCTGTGCCTAGGCCTGACCTGCAACCTAGCGAGGGGATGGGTTCTGCCGTGTTGCTGTTGCTTCTTGCTAGCTGCCTTCGCCACCACGCTGGCCACCACCACGCTGGGCGAGGGCACCGGCGGCCTGCCGGGTGCTTCCGGCGCCTCGCTGAACAGGGACGACGAATGATTGTTGATCATGATCGGCGCGGACCGCCTGGAAAACTCCGGCGCGATCTTCGACTTGGCTGGCGGATGGACCTCCATCGAGTCCCAGTCCTTGTCCTTGTGCACACGCAGCTGCACGTCGGAGTTCTTCCTGGACTCCGGCTTAGCCACCTCGTACTTGCCCACCAACACTCTGACCGAGAGGTCCTCCATGTTGTTGTCCTGCGACGACGGCGGCGGTGTCGCGTCGCTCCTCCTGCTATGCTTGTCTTTGGTTTCGCCGACGCTGGACGACGATTGAATCTTGGACTCGTTGTGCGGTATCACCGGCGACGACGGCAAGCTTCTGATCTTCACGTCCCTCTTGGGCCGCACTGCCAACGACGCGTTCGTGCTTTCGCCTTCGCACACAGTCTCCGGGCTCTTCTCCAACTTGGTCGACTTCGCCTCAAACTCCTTCTTCAGGTTTTTGACTATGCCGGACGTGCTGCGCGGGCACTCCGTCTCCGGCGAATCGTCCACGGACAGGCAGCGTTTATTGAACACGGACTTGTTGCAAAGATTCTCCAAGACCATCTTGTGGTGTTTGACGGAGGGGCATTGAGGAGTATTGACGACGCACGGACTGGACGTCTCGCTTTCTGATCTACAGGACCTCAGAGACAACGGCAGATCGGACTCGGAGGACAATGAGGACGGCGCGGGCGCGCTGGTAGAGAGCCGTCCGATCTGGCGCATGGACGTTAGGGAGATGTCGATGCTGCCTACCGGACTCGGGGAATCTCTGTTCGCTTCTACTTTAAGATTATGTTCCTGAGTGGGCGACGAGTCCCTTCTTCGCGGCGTTGGCGACGGCATATGGTGCAGCAGCACCGGATTGTACGTATCGACCGGCACTACCGGCTCCGTCTCGCCGGACAACCTGTCGCTCTTCTCGTCCGCGCTCGAGCTCTGAGTAGTGCACACCCGCTTCACACCACCCGCAGTCGTGCCGCCTTCCTCCAATTTTTGCTTCGTGCGCTTCACCGTGCCCGGGTGCCACGGTATCTCCTCCTTATCATAGGGGAACAGGCCGCTGGAGCCGAGTAAGTCGGACGGTCGCATGTCATAAGAGCCCCAGGAACTGTTCCTCGACGGTAGCGTGGCCCACGAGCTGTGCACCGAATTGTTATCGAGCACCACCGCGCTGTCGTAACTGCTCCAGGAACTTTGCCGGCTCGGAGATTCCCTGGTCACAGGATCGCCCCGTCTCTCCTCGCGATCGAACACCCTATCCAACTGAGCGCTGAACGGATCACCGTCCTTTCTCGCTTTGTTTCCCGCAACAACGTCGGGGGGACACGTCGACGTCGTCGACGAAGCGCTTGTCGTTGTCGTAGTTGTCGTCGTCGTCGTCGTCGTCGTCGTCGTCGTCGTCGTCGTCGCCGTCGCCGCCGCCGTCGCCGCCGCCGCAGTCGCCCTCGTAATCGTCGTTACCGACGTCGTAATCGCCGCCGTCGTCGCACTCGCGATACATTCACTCTCCACACTCACGCCTCCGTTAGTTTTGTTGTCACCACACGTATCAGCACACGTTGCATCCGCGGACGCAGTCCAGACTAGACATTCACTATTATCGTTGATCTCGGTGGACTCGTTCGTCTCGTTTCGCCTCGTCTTCGGTCCCTCGCCGGGATCCCAAACTTCCTGTTCGGAAGTTCCCGCTCCTTTCGCGACGGTACTCGCAGCAGTCTCTCGTGTCTCTTGCGATTGCTCGCAATGCGGGTGGCCGTTCTCGACCGGCTTGCCGTTGTCCTCCATCGTCGTGCTCGCAGGCAGCGGCTTAGCGTCCGAGTCGGATCCCGGTGACGACGGTTTACTGCTGGCCGCCTCGAACTGATTGGTCAGATTGAGTACCAAGCCCTTCCTCTTCTGTCCCTGAGTTTCCAACTTACTAATTCTATTCTTTACGCTAGGTGTGCCGGGAGAAGGGGCGGGTAGGTGCACTATTTTGTTCTGCGACACGCTGTAGGACTGCCCGTTGTCGCAGGGCATCAGAACATTGCGCGCTTCCTGCTCTATCGCCGGCTTTTGATTCGAGCCGCGAAGAAGCTCCTCTCGCGTTACTTCCGTACTTCCCGCCTTGTCAATACTCTCCAAAGACTGCGACAAAGGAACTGCAAACACACAGGTGAAACACACAGGTGTTGTTACAAATGAATGTGGGACTGTTCGTTAATAATATACATCTCTGCGTATAGAAAGTATAGATATGCAATTTACCTCTTATGTGAAAAACTCACCGGAAGGTAACATGTTCTCAGCGATTTTCACATTGGGCGACCAACTCTTCGGTCTTTGGCTGCTCTTCTTCAACTCCGAGCCTGAAACCTCCCGCAGGTTGTTCTCGATATTGTCCGACTTCTCTTCCTTTTTTGACTGGTCCTTCACGGACGTCGGAGATTTCAGGTTCGTGTCGGACTTGGACCTCTGCAGCTTCTCCTTGTTCTTCATCGCGTCCAGGATACCTTGGTACGTTTCCAACTGCAGGAGAAAACTGTTGTTCGGCTTGATGCAATTGCGCTTCTCCTTAACGTGCTTCCACGCCTGCGAGAAGTCCCAGTTGTAAGCCTTCATCGCGTAAGCTATCACCACAGAGGCAGACCGAGACACGCCCATCTTGCAGTGCACCAGCACTTTGGAGCCTTCCTTCTTCGCCTTGGTGATGTATTTGAACGTGTTGTCCCAATGCTTCAACAGGTCCGTCTTCTCGTCATCGTACACACGCACGTTCAGATAGGTGAACATTCCCGGGAAGAAATTGTCGATCTCTCGAGTGACGTTCAAGATGTGCCTTACGCTGAAAGCACACGATAAAATGTGATATACGAGCCGAGTGTCTGCAAGACTATATTTCAATCAAACCACACTCAAGTCGGATTAAATGGCACCTGTTCATTATACACAGTATTTCTTCTCACTTGCAGTTTGTCACATATGATGGATTTTTAGTCTTTCAAATAATTGAAATTGCTCGAGTGAGTATTCTCGTACACTTCAGGAGTTCACTTCGGGAAAAGACTCGGGAGAAAGATGAGTCTAATATTTGAAGGTGCAATTTAATCTGTCGTATATTATATCTGGCGTGGAATAATAGCTTGTGCGCGGCACAGCTGCTGGTGAAATTATCGGATAAACGTGTGAATATCGAAAGTACGCGGGCGCTATTTTATCACGTAACAAGATTAAGAACGATCATAAAATTTTCTCAGGGCAGCGCGCGCGAGGTGACACGCCACCTCGTATTATATATCCGGCGCACTGATATCGAACGTACCCATTTTTCTGCAGTTCCTCTAAATTGCTGGCGTTCCACTCGCTCCCGAGATAGACATGATCGAATATCTCGGTTGGCGCATCCATTTGCCCCAGTATGGTGAGCATCTCCTGATCGATAAACGGCTTGAATTCTCCAAGGTCCATATCGAGATCCTCCTCAAGTCTGCCCCTAATGTATTTGGAAGTAACCTCATCGAGATCCACGGACATCATGATTTCCTTCAGCGTAGATCGAATCACGCGCTCGGTCTCCTCTCTTTCCCTGGGCCTTGAGTTTGCACAAGTAACTTCATTAGTATCTCGCGATAATCGCGATCAGTATTATCTCGCGCAGAAATTGATCTCGCACGCAAAAACTGCAGCTTCGAGCATTCTCAAAGACACGCGATCACGGTATGGCGGAATGATACTTCCGTTTGATAAAGAGGGAGGGGCGGAAAACGAGGAGGGGGGGGGAAAAACGTTTGTGTCATAACTTGATGACTCTCTCCTCTTTTTACCAAATAGCATTCAGTAGAAATCATCGAATTGTAATACAAATTACCCGACACGTACACGGATACTCGCTGATGCATCTCCCGTATAAATTCCCTTCATTACGAAATATAAGATACACAACGAGGGTCGCACTTTTATTCCCGCCGCGGGCTTTATGCCTGCTCATGTCCGAATCATTTCGCAATTATTCCATATTCCCGTGCGGATACGCGCGCCGGCCGGCGGGAGATGATCACGCCGAGATAAACGATACTAAAAATGGACTCGCGAGCGGGGTTCTCGCGCGACGATAAATAGAGGTAGCCCGAAAGTAGAACGTAGCGGAAGACTCCGACGGCGGCGGAGAGACGACGATCGATCACCGCGCGCGCGTATAGTCCGGGATTTCGTAATGCCGGAATCCAATAGTCGACGTGCGTGACCTGATATACCGTTGAATGTTTAGCGCTCGAAACGGCAGGGCGAGCGCAGAAACTGGAAATAATTGAAGGACGGCTGTAAAGTTATGCTCCACTTGTGCGCGCGATCGCGGCGCAGACACCCAGAGAACGCGCGCGCATCAACAAACCGTCCGGCTCTGGCACGGCACCAAGTTAAATTCGCAGTGGCCAGCTGCTCACCCCGGCGGATCGTCTTATATGTCCAGCGCGAAATCGATTTCGTCCGAACCGGTGAAATACGTCTCGGCGACGGCGACGGCGAAGATCGCGTGTCCGCGTGACGCGCGCCGGGGCGACATCGATTATTCCGCGACACGCACCTTCGCTTCGTATCAACGTGGGGATTTGCTCGATAAAGCCTCGCTTTTCGCCGCGAGTTTTCGTTTCAGGAGGGCACTACGATAAACGAGAGAGAGAGAGAGAGAGAGGGAGGGAGGTAGAGAGAGAGAGAGAGGGAGAGAGAGAGAGAGAGAGAGAGAGAGAGAGAGAGAGAGAGAGAGAGAGAGAGAGAGAGAGAGAGCGTCTCGACTCACTTGGTGCGTACGCTGTCCGGTGACGGCGGTCTCTTGGACTCCAGATTGTCCATGGCGTGCCACTCGTTGAGGCACGACCGATCGCTCTCGATTCGTTGCTCATAGTAGCTGACCCAGTCGTGAGACAGTCCACCTAGAAAATAGTTTTGCTCGCGTGCCTTACCGGACACCTTGTGCAACGTCTGCAAGGCTGACCTGGAAAAGAAGATGAACGAATTTAGTTGGAGACGATTCTCTTCTCTCTCGCGCGGCAGAGCGAGAAGTAAACTTGAGCAATAATGCTGCACGAGGACGAGACGAGCGGCAGTTTCGCGCCGTGACGCGAAAACAAGTAAGATTCTTAAAAGATAGAAAATAATTGAGGAGGAGGGGGACCGAGAGAGAGGTGTAGTAGCCGCAACTTGTGCGCTCTTTCGACGCCCCGATTGCCGACGCGATCGCACTTCTCTAAAAGCACGCGCGCTTTTCAACACCGAGATTACCGCTGCCGCAATTTCACAGAGTCTACGTAGGCAGTCTGAAAAGTTCTCGACCTGACACGTACATGGCATTAGAAACTGCCAAACTATAATTGTAAACCCATGTAAAATTTTATTCGATCTGTCAAGTCATTCGAATAGTAGCACCAGTTGAAGAAGTTTTCTGCAAGATAGGTGTGCCGCACACCTTTTGGTTTGCTAACAATTGACCAAAAACGCGCATTCGAATGCGTATTTCTCCTCAAGCGTGTTTGGCACATTTTAATCGTTTTCAGCAGAATAAAATGGATTTCAAACGTCGTCTCATGACTGTCGATGAAACTTGGATCCACCACTATACATCAGAGCGAAACGGGTCTTCCGGAATCACATTTAATGATGGTATTGAATTATTGGAAAAACGTTGGAATAAATTGGAATATATTGAAGTTTCAGGAGATTATATTGAAAAATAAAAAAAAATATATCTCGCGGCAAAAGAAATTTTCTTTCATTGTTAGGCCGACAACTTTTCCCCGACTGCCCTCGTACAACGTTTCACGACGTTGTACGACGCAAGATACGACGAAATGTGAATCGGCGCATCTTCGGAAATCGACGGAAGTTACCGTCTCCCGAGAGAACAAAGAAAGCAAGGGTACTTTCTAAACGCGCGCGTGGGGCCGTGGCGGTTTACAAGAAATACCTTTGTGTTCCGGATTTCGTCGGGCACGGGCCGAGAGTCGATCTTGCACCGCGCGAGAGCGCGGCGCTGTACCCTTCGGAATTACCATAACTAGTCACTTTCCCGCTCGCCCTGAAATCTATTCTATACGAGCAACGAGCGGTTCCCACGCGGCGTAATGTCCGCGCTGCGTAAGCGGACATCAAGTAAAAAAGGAACAAAAAATATTGGCCAACGCTTGAGAACAGGAGCGCGCACAGAAACGTTGCGCTGCTCTTCAGTCTGCTAAGGCCGCCGGCAAAGCGAGTGATTGTCGCGGGAGGACAATGCGTGAGTCGAAACTTTGCCTCAAGAACTCGTGACGAACAGATATACGGCGCACGCGGGGAAATTCGGCGAGGAAGCGAAAGAGGGACGGCGACGAGGGGAGAAGAATTCAAACGGACCGCGCGAATTTTGCGGCTTGCAGGGGGAGAACTTGGGCGTTCGTTGCGCGTTCGCGAGATTTTTCAGTCGTAACATTCGCTAAATGAGCGGACTCGTGTACAATCTCATATGCATGTGTGTATGATGTCATCGATATATGTCGCTAAGCACAGTTAAACCGCTCATTGATCCGTTCTAGTAGAACGCAAGTCTCACAAACGTTGTAGCGCGCGTGTGTGGTGATAAGATACGCGGAGCGTGGCTGTGGGACCTAAAAAATGCGTCGAGAGCAAATTTTTCACAATTTACTCCGATCGCTGCAATTTAAGCGCGATAGCCGATTGTGCCGCGAAGGAAAGCGAGCGCCGCGCATATTTATCAGGGATCTCACGATATTCCTCGCGATATTTATGCTCTCTAAAGTAGGTAATATTTCTTTCATATTCCTTTTCTAAACTTGGCCGCGTTCACCGTCCGGTTTCTACTCTAAATCAACAAACCAGTTTACATTGCCAATCACTTCCTCCTTGTAAACGAGGCGACCGGGATTTCCTGTCTAATACTTTTGCGCGCTCGCTCGGTGCCTATCGCGAACTCACACCCGCCGTCTCGCGTAAAACGTATTATATAATAGCTAAGGAGCAAAATGTTACGAGCTATTTGTTATCCACGTTTGAATATTTCGAGACGCCGATGAACTCTTTCCAATCCTGTCGACTCACGTCTTCGACGTACTTTTCCGAGAAGTTGGCAAATCGTCGGAGAATCCGTCGAAGAGCGATATTTCGCCGCGACCAGTTGCGAACAGTGAAAAAAGGTGAAATCGCGAAGATTCCCGTTCGTTTCCCGCATTTCGCCCGCGTGTCTAATAATAGAATATATGCTGCCAAATAGAATATAGACGCCACTAGAATGGACTTTCCACCCCGTGGAGGTCACTACTCAACGTCGCAAACATCATTTTGAAATATTTCGAATCGGGAGCGAGTGGACTAAATTTATTCGTCTACAAAATTACCTTGTCTCAATTTGCTCGCGAGAGAGGCGCATAGGGAATTTAGCGCCGTTGTGTCGTCTAATGAAACGGAGCGTAGGAAAAAAAATTTTGTATCTCTAACAAAACTGTTTAGTTAAGGCATTTTTTAATAACCATGCAACCAAATATCTTGTTTTATATAACAAAATATTTAGCTGTCTCAACTAAATATATTTTTCTGCTTTGTTCTCCTGGACCAAATGATTTTGTTCTTGGACTTCATATATAAAAATTAAGCATTTTAATTATTTTATTCATGAAAATTACATAATAACGAAAGATTATTTTACATAAACCAAAATAATGCCCAATGGATACTATTTTGTCTTTCTGTGCACTAAAATTTAGACTTTATATATTAAGAAAAAAATTATAGTATTTTTAACAAAATTCATATAGTTAAAGCTTTTCAGTTGCTATAACAAAAGTATCACGTTATACGAGCAAACCGTAATCAAACAAGATATTTGTTTACAGCAACTGAACACAGTTTTGTTGGGCATATTTTAACCAAATCTTTTTGTTGTTGCAACAAAACTTTGGTTCACGCAACAATACATTTTTCCTAGTGTATATTTCGCGACACGCGTTTTTGAAAGAAGGCAAAGATTATGCTTCTCTATCTTGAAGAGTGAGAGGGGGGAGGGGGAAGAAAGGGAAGGTACAAAAGTCATTTGACATTTGGCGCAACGAGAGGTAAGAATAAATCTTGGGAAATCACTCGACCGGGTGACGGAGAAGACGTCATTTGAACGGATTCGCGGAGCAAATTGCGGAATATTTTTGGCGGCATGAACCGCGGTAATCTCTTGATTCTTATGAGGTATATTCAGAGTTTCGTTCACACTGTGGCAGCGTATAACCTGTTCTTCTATAATAATCTCAAACCGGTCTCTCGCGCAACGTGAGCATTCCCGCGGACGTGCGGGGACTCAATTTCGCAGTTTTTCCGGAGATTAATCAGCACGCGCTACAAAACTACGAGCCCCCCCTCTTCCCCCCTTGATTTTCGACTGCGAATCGCTGGAAAAATGGAGTGTGTGTGTGTGTGTGTGTGTGTCTGCACTGAGTTAATTACCAAGCCGGAGTTTTAGGAGCTCGAGAGAGCTCGAGCGACAAAAAAGCGTTCACGATACCGAGCGCGTTGCTGCGCTAATAAATCTAAACTTTTACCTGTAGTGTGATGAAATACGTTTCTACCGCGGCATGTTCAAGCGCGCGAATGTAAATTTCAGCCTTTCCCGAAGCAGAGACACTTCTCACTCCTTCGCCGAGATTTTCCCAAGTCTCATCCTACTGTTCTCGATATTGTCGCTCGCGAGAATCGACGTTCCTCCTCGGTTCCTTCGCGGCGTCGCGGAGCTTACCCCCTCCTTCGCCCCCTCCGCGCTCTTTACAACGCGAGAAACCAGCCGACAAACGTTTTCGACGACGCGCGACCGTCCTGAGCAACGAAGAAACCTCGGGACGTCGTTACCGCTGGCGCTCGACCATGACCACTGCTGCCGTCGCGTAAGAAGAAAGCGTGATCGAAGATACCCCCCCCGAACGCGCGACGTCGACTCGTTTTCGCACCGCGGCCTTCTCCGCAGAATCATCCAAACGTAATATCTTACGGGACGCGCCGATTATCCCCGGCTTTACGCAGTCGGTCGGAGGCCTCGCCGGAGCTCGCGGCGCCTCGCGATCTGTTCCCGTAAGTAATTGCGTTGCCTGTGCTTTGTTATCGTCGACGAGCTGGCGGCGATAAGAAGCTTGACAGCATACGCGCGTTAGACATGGTAATCGGCATCGTAAGAGTCCCGTCTCGTTCACCGAGATGTAACGCACGCGGAAATTGCGGTTACTGTTGCGAGAGCGATTGTTGCGAGCGCGACCGACATTCTCTCTCTCTCTCTCTCTCTCTCTCTCTCTCTCTCTCTCTCTCCCCTTCCGCCCCCTCTCTCTCGGAATACAAAATTTGCGAAAAAAAAATATTTATTTGATAAATATTGTAAATCTATTAATACTTAATCATTTATTACTGTAAAAGCAGTGAACTTCGATGCATTAACTTGAAAAATTATAATTCTTTTCAAAAATAATACCGCATATTTAACTGAACTGAATAACATATAAGATATATTACTATTACTATATTATCATAATAACCAGATTATTTTTATCTTTCTAGCGCTATCTCGTGCGAGCGAGACGGCACGAAGCCGAGAGAAACAACGCGATATTAGCGCGCGTCGGCATCGAAAAATTGTTGCTTGAAAAGTTGCAAGTAACTGCAGCCAAATTAAAGTTACCTATTTTCTTTGAACATTATATTAAATATTTATAATAACTTTTTTCGTTCTTAAGCGTTCCTTCATTTCGTACGGAAAATTTAGTTCGAAAATTGTTCAAGTTTTAAGTACTCTTATTATGTATAATGTCGTAATGCATTTAATAATAATTGATGTGTTTCAAACATGTAATTTTATACATTGAGGTATACTTATAAACATTTATAAACCGCGTTACTACATTTCAATAATAAAAAAAGATATCAAATTTTAAAAGGTTCGAATTTCAGTAATAAAATTGAGCACTTAACTTAGTCGTAAAACGTTAAATACTTTGTGTAGTTCAGTTGATAGCTTATTAGCGGGAGAACATAACATAAAAATTTCGAAGCTTTAGGACAAAGTCGAAAATTTGATTATTTCTCGTGTTTTTCGCCGTTCGAACAACCATTGTGCGACGGTTCCCTTCATTTTGCTCGCGTAAACATGTCCAAATACGAGATACAGGTGAAAAAAAAAAAAAAAAAAAAGAAACGGTCTCCTTATCTATTGTTACTTCCAAGCTGAAATTGAAGTTTCTAAAATACGTCTTAGAAACTTCAATTTCAACTTGAAGGCAATAATAGATAAGATCATTCGCGATTCTTTCTCTCTCGCTCGCTCGCTCGCTCTCTCTATCGCGGATACCAGCCAGCACTTCCTTACGGTGCGCAGCGATCAGGACTGAAAACGCAGACATCTTATCCTTATCGTTTACCACCTTCCCTTCCTGGTACTTCGATCGGCAGACGCTAATCGGAGCAGGTACCTACGGCGGAACTTCAATCGAGACGAGAGTGCGTTCGCGCGAGAATTTACGCTTCCAGCGAGTCTCTCCCGGGATCTCCGACGGAGGCTCGCGAGTACCTTCCGCGAGCCGAAGGATACACGAGGAAACTAAAGTCATAAAGTGCCAAGGATTCCAATGTCCAGGAAGCCCGCCACTTCCCGCCGGCTCTCTCGCTGCCTGTCACCGGGAAAACTGATGTAGCTTGCCGCATGTAGAAAACCGCTAAGGACGTACAATGGGAGATAAGTCTCGATAGCGAGCACGGAATTCATCGTCGAGACACGTTGTTGCTGCACGCGCGATAACGACAACCGTCGTCCTCTTGTCGTCCGTTGCTTCTCGGACGCGCGCGGAGAATGAGAAGCCGCTGCGCGTTTTCTACGCTCTACGCTTCATTTGCCATGTGCTCGTCGAGAGGAAACCGAGTTCTCTCGGGGCGAGATACGTACAACGTCCGCGATACTGCTGCGATATCAGACGTCGCGAACGTGGCGAAACGTACATCGGGGCGTGCGGCGATAACAAATCGATCGGTAAGAATCGCAATCGAGTCCCCGTACGCCGGATTCCAAGTAGACTGAGTTACACGATGCAACAAATCACGGCTTCAGGGCAGCTCAAAAGCACCTGTCCACCTACGCGGTGGTAAACGGAACACAATCGGAACACGTTCGCGGTCCAAGATCTCCGAAGAAGAAGAACAATCAGAATAATGGAGACAGAAGTGAACTTGAGAGAAATTATGTCTCTTGAATTCCGATGGAACCTGACGAACACGGAGAGGCTTCCGACTCCTCTCTCTCTCTCTCTCTCTCTCTCTCTCTCTCTCTCTCTCTCTCTCTCTCTCTTTCTTCCGTCTTACGACACCTACGACTGAGTCACGTGATCGGCAACAAGAGGCGAGAATGATGAAAAGTCGCGGCGAAAGCGAGTGGAAAATCAAATCGCACCACGAAGCAGCGGCACGCGCCAAGAAGTCCGAGCGATGACGCAGCAAAGGATACGTCGCACAGTGGGCCAGGTATAGTCCGTAACACGACAAAAATCCAGAAATAGATTTTTCCTTTTTTTTTAATTAAACATTTTATTTTAACACATAACACATATTTTGATTAAAACAAAGTAATTTAATAGTTTGGCATTTAGTAGCATTCGTATTTATCACAATATAAGATAGAAAAAATAAAAAGAAAAATAAGAATAAAAATTTAAATAATATTTTCAATTTTCCTTAATTTTGAACGATTGGAACTTTCTTCGAACAGTTTCTTCGGACGTCCTCTTGGTAAATTTGAGACAGAATCCTTTGGATTGTAATATAAATGTATTTCTCCGGATAACCAATCTTTATATTTATTCTTCAGAATTTTGGTTTTGTGAAAACAATTCGTTAGATATTTATGTAATAAAATCGCAAATGCATTTACTTTCCTTGCTACTTCGTTCATAAAATTTTTGAAACATTCTTCTTTGTCATTCGATATTGTTGAAACAATAATTTCAGTTGAATCAGTTGAATGAATGATAGAGATCGACTTGCAACGTTTCTTGGACGAATAGGACCCTTTAATTTCGAAGCTTCGTGCAACTTTTTACGTGAAACAGATACACGTGTACCTAAAGACGAAAAAACAATAATGTTGTACCGGTCTTTACCGATATTGTTATACCATTTTGAAATCGTCACGAAATGAGGATTTGGAAAGATAAAAAAAAAACTGTTACTAAAAAGTGTTACCTTTTAATAGAAACATAGTTGAAGATTGAGGTTGGGAAACATCGATAAAAATATACTTTTGTTTGGAATTTTATTTTGGGACAATTTTTCATTTAGAGCAACGAGTGAATACAATATAAAGTATATACCTTGAACTAAAGGGTCCGTGATAAAATTTTCGTCAATATGTCAGAAATCAATGATACTGCTACCCCGTAATCGTAATCATAACAGAATTATGACTCGTTAATCATCATTACCAACTGCGAAAGAAACCTCTTTTTTAGTATCATTTTATGATCGACTAGTATATTCCTGGAAACTTACAACTATGCCTAATTTTACTTCGATTATTGATCAATGTTAACACGTCTTGTTGTGATAAGATTACGTGCTTATTAAAAGAAATATTTTTGTCGCGCTACGAGCAGATTTGGGCCCACTGTGCGCCGGAGAGATATCAGTCGGAAGCAGAAGGACAGGACAGAAGTCAGGACAGACAGAAGCAGCCGAGAGGACGCGAGGGTGCGACAGCCACGTGGCGCAAGCCGACAAGCCAGGCTTTAGCCGGCGAGCGTGTTTCGCGAGATACATTGTGCATTTCGCGAATGAAAACGCTCCTTACGGCTTTCAATCGCCGCCTCATGATTAATCGTCGTCGTGTCGGCCGAAGGTGAACCTCTTTTTACAATGGACACCCGCATCCGTTTCACATCCGCGCGCGATATCTGCGCGCCCGAGATGCCCGGGATTATAAATCGAAAGAAAAAGCCGCGAGAGGCGTGTACGCGGGGCGTCGCGCGTTTTCCGTCGCGAGTCCCGTCAAATATCCCCCCCCCCCTTCCCTCGTCAGGCGTCGTTTCCGCTGAGCGAAAGTTTCGCTCGGTGGAAGCGATACACAAGTTCTTCTCCCTGCGATTTCTGCCCTTTCCGCGCATCGCTCATCGGATCCCACAACACGTCGAAGGGTTTCTCGAGAAACGAGCTTTTTTTTGTACCCCCCCCTCTCCCGTCTCCCGCACCGCCGCGCCTCGTCCACGTCCCGAGCGGCGATTTATTGGCGGACGATGATGAAACGCGAGCCACGTACCTCGTCATTTTATCGGCACAGCCGATCGCGAGTTCGCGTTATTAAGAGGCCTCCGTGGAGAACGTCTTGGCCTCTCCGGCGCGGCGCCGTGACCTTGGTCAGGTAGCCAAGCGAGTAATAAACTCCATTTCTAAGTTCTTGCAATGTTCGAGCGCGAGAGAGGTAACTGTCCGCATCGCGCCATTTCTCAGCCCTTTAAGGGGCAGATTCATTTCGTTAAGGGTCGCCGATGCTCGCGTGCGCGAGAGCCCGAGGGGTCGTTGGCAGTGGAGAAGCCGATGGAATGCCCGTAGCTCGCACCCGCGGCCCACCTACCTAACGCGTCTTGGTTTCTAATTAAAACGAAAATTCGTTAACGAGGGGATTTCACCGGCGGCGGCGGCGGCGGCGGTGGCGAAGGAAGGCATGCGATCGAAAAAATCTCCGGATCACTCTCCAGTCCACTGACCGGCAGACGCAGAATCGTCGATGATCGATCTGGCGGACGATCCTCCTCGCGAGATTTCCGCGTGGGAGGATTAACCCTTGTTGTGCACACTTCTGTAGAATCGCATAATGGGGTCATACTGGGGGTCTCTCGCGAGCCCAGCTACAAAAATGCGTGCTGCAATGGAACTATTATTTCTTTGAACTGGAAAAAATTCCAGGATATATTTCAAATATATTTTTAAATGGTAGCAGCACAGTTTCTGCGAATAAAATTTGATCTCGAAAGGAAACGAAATTTATAAAGCGAAAAAAAAAACACGAGGATTGACTTTTTCTTACTTAAAATATTGTAGCGAATGTGATTTTTAATGTAGTTTTTGCAAAAATTTTGCGGAAATACTCTCGACATATGTCACTTTAAGAAAAAAATTAATACAATAGCAGGACTTTGAAAAAAGTTTCTCCAGACAGGAGAGTGTCAACTTCACTTCACAGTCAGAATCGTACTGACGCTTCGTGCATGGCGTATCGTGCTTGGGCTGAAAGAGGAGACACAGAACCAACAGTAGATAGCAGTACAAGTCCTATTTTCGAAGATTAACATACCATAAATCATCATTGAAAATCTTTGGGGTCGTTTTGACCCCATCGTGCATAACAAGAGTTAAGTAATATCGCCAGACAGGCGGCGCGCGCTTCGAGAAATTCGGCGAGTTCGCAAAACGCGTGCGACTTTCACGAGTAAGTACACGCAAGAGACCGTTTCCTTTCCGCGGCCGACTCGGCAACGATTAGATAAGCCCCGCTTCCGTTTTCTTGGCGGTGCCTAGGAAATCGCGGGAGCCACGCCGGGAGCTCGCTCGTAGGAAGCGCGCGCGCGCGCGCGTGTGTGTGTGTGTGTGTGCATGCACGCGTACGTATGTTGCGCCTTTACGCGTCAATTAGCGTCTAGAAAAGTTTTACGCAACGAGCGATGATCGATGAGAGAGGAGACGGGAGCCCGGCACGGGATACTATAATTAAACATTTACGTAATGCCCACCTTCGGATCCGAGAGCGAGGGAACCAATATAAGAGCGATGGACTGTAGCGCACCGAAAATACGCGCCTTGGAATTCCCTTCCCTTCCGAGCGCGAATTCTCTCTTCCTCTTCCCCCCCCCGCCCCCTCTCTCGTGCCTCTTCGTCGACAGCCGACTCGCGCAAACACGCTTCAAGAAGTAATCCACGTGTCGCCGCGAGACGAGAAGTCGCAACGCGGCGCGCAACGCTCGGAGCCGCTGGTCGAAAAGACAGAAACAAAGTTACACGCTCACGCCCGAAGCCGAACGGCGTCTCGAAATTGTCTCGGCGAGTCTCCTCGTCGCAGCTAAGGCGAGCCTCGTAATGGACGCGCACGCGCATATTCTCATTCGTGATCCGAACTAGCGCGAGCAGCACGCGCTGCGTAACCGCGATATACTCTCGCACTCACTCACCGCCGACAGCTGCACTCCTTGTTCCGCGCGCTCGAAGAGGCGTATTCCACAAGTACACGTATACATGTATACACATATATAACACGCGCGCGCGCGCGCGCGTACTCCGCGGAGCGCACTTTTACCGCGCGCATTCACACTTCAATCTCGTCTCGTTGCCGCATTCGCGAGACGCGAGACTGCGGTCTGAATTCCGCTCGGCAATTCCGCTCCGACTAAAGTGCGGGAGCTTCGCGTCTCGCGCGAGAGACGGCGCGAGACGGACTGAGAGAGAGAGAGAGAGAGAGAGAGAGAGAGAGAGAGAGAGAGAGAGAGAGAGAGAGAGAGAGAGAGAGAGAGAGAGAGAGAGCCGCGGCGGTGTATAGGCGTGACATCGTTAATTGCAATGAGTCGCGTCATCGGCGAAACATAAATGGGGAACGCCCGGAGACGAGCCGGTTACGGGTCCGGTCACGAGAATCCCCGAATCCCAGTTGATGTCATCATCGGCCGACATTCGACGTCGGTATCAATCGAGGTACTGTGACCCGCCGCGAGAGAAGAGAGCAAGCGAGCAAACTCGCGCCCGAGCGGAGGAAGGAGAAAAAGGATTCACGGGGACACACGTGTGTGCACGCGATCGCGATGATGACACGCACCCTACCCACCCACCCATCCACTCACGCACGTGCGGCACGCACGCGCCAACAGCGAAATGATTCCGCGAGAAAGTACGACAGCTTTGAAATCCAGCGCGCCGATCGGAATGCGATCATCGCGCAGAGACTAGCGCGTCGTCGTTTCATACACGCGATTTCTCCGATGATTTATCCTCCCTTGAACACGCGCCAAGAAAACGAGAGAGAGAGAGAGAGAGAGAGAGAGAGAGGAGCCTGCGGATAGGTCGCGCGTGGACGAACAAAGAGCAACACGCATGTAACGCGGCGCACTTCCCTAACGGAGGCCCGAAATAATCAAGCGGAAATATTTCGCGCGCGTGTCCTCCGATTAGTGTTCCGATTCGGGAGCGGCCACGGTATAAGAAAAAACAGTAGATTCACTCAGTGGCGGTGCTTTTGATCTCAGGTGCTGCAAGACCGCCATGTATTATTGGTTGTGCGCGGGTTATAATTTGAATGACAATGAATAATAGCTAAAACAGATTTATTGCTGTTCCTCAATATTTACTGCCAAATCTATAATATACATTATAAAATAATATAAAAATATGAACTATTATTAATATAATATATTAGTAAAACGACGCGACGGAATCGCCAAGTTTTATAATAGCGGAATCGCGGATCGTCGCGCTGCAAACGTGCTGCTTCACGACGAGCCGGGATAAACGAACGGCGCAGAAGCTCCTTCCACCGAATTTGTGTATCGCAACTTTGCGAATAAACGGGCAGCGAGCACTTTTCTTCGGCTCGTTTCTGCCTCTCCCGTCGCGGCGACGAGTCCCGCGAAGGGACTTCCCCGGGGAGTTTCCCCCGGGACAATGAATTGATTTCCTCCACTTTTCCTCCGACGATTCTTAATTACTTCGACTTCTTCACGCTTCGAAATTCGCGAAAAGTCCGTTATTTCTCGGTCTTATTCGAATAATGGCGGAAATGAGAACAGCGACCAATGAGCCAACTAATTCAACGAGAGTTCCAGGTAACAGAGAGGAACGAGGGGGAGAACGAGGCGGCGGTGACGTCTCTTGAGGTTCCCGACAACCCAGAGAGAGAGAGAGAGAGAGAGAGAGAGAGAGAGAGAGAGAGAGAGAGAGAGAGAGACACGGGCGGGCGGGACAAAGAACGAGCGTTGTATAAAGAATACCGCCCGGTATCAGCACGTTTCAGCTCTCGCAATGGACGACCTTGCCGAGTTATTCTCGTCAGGGTCGCAGAATCGCCCCTGCGAGAATCCGTCAGTCAGACAGGCAGACAGACAGACGCGCCTCGTACTCCGACTACGGTAAGTACGAATGCGAGAGAGCTATTATGCGTAGCACCCTGTGGTAAGCCACCTTTCGAGGGTTCGCAAGGCCGCGCGCTTGCCCCGATTTGGAGCAAAACCGGCCGAGCAGCAACGTGAGCAAAAACGCTCCCCCCGCTTGGGGCATGTTAGCCGAGCACTCATTATTGACTTCGTCAATAAATACGTCCGTTCCGTCGCTCCGGAATTTGCCTTATCATCTTAACGAGATGAAAAGTGACGATTTTCTCGATCCACGTAAACGCGGCGTGCAATTCACAAGTCACTCTCTCTCTCTCTCTCTCTCTCTCTCTCGCGCACGCGCGCGCACCGCTCTCATAATTGGACCTCTTGGACACGTGTTCAACTGGCATTCGTTCAAATTTATTCCAACCTTAACAAATTAAGCAATAAAATACTAGTAAATCTCGCGAGAATAAACGCGCACCTGTGAGCGCTGGGAATCTTGAAGAAATCGAATCCCGAGGGACGTAAATTTTCGCGCCAGCGGATCGTTGAATTTGAGGAGGGAATTGCAATGCGGAGCAGGCCGTTTTCAAGGCTGCTTTCACGAATGTTTTCGACAGAACGGTAGGATCAATGGACTTGAAATTTTTACAATATATTCATTAATGTTCAAAGTATAAAATAAATTTGTTACTATCTACATGGGAAGTACACGTAAGACTTTAAACGCGTTTATCTGGAAACATCATTTTCTTAAACTGTCGACACGATCAAGCAAGAACTGAACCGAATAACTTGAAATTTTTACACGATACACAGTAGACATGTAATTTTCGCCCCTGCCTCGAACACAATTATATTTTATTTTATTTATTTTTTTTAAACATAATTACAAGTTGAAAAAAAGTTTCATTTTCGATACTTGTTTTCTTTTTGTACAGTCATTATTTTTCCGAACTTGGCTCCATTGCCTTCTCATTTTGGTACGGGCTATAATGGTAACCGTATATCTTAAAAATCTTTCTCATTTCTTGGTTTCTGAATACGGAATTATATCGACAGCAAACATAGAGCTCGCAAACGGATGACTGCATTTTTATCTATAATTACAAATTGGATCGGTTCTTGTGATTCAATAAAATCTATTTTATACTTCGAACATTACACGAATACACTGTGAAAATTCCAAGTCCATTGATCTTACCGTTTCTGTTAAAAAAATTCATAAGAATAGCCTTGAAGACAGCCTTCCGCATGTAATCCCCCCCCTCCTCCTAACCGCTGACGGCGCTGACGGGCGAGAATTTCGGCTGTCTCTCCGCTTTGCTTCGTCGTTAGATCGTTGATAATAAACGTTACATGAGCGGAGGGGCATGAGCGACTTTTTCGCGAGACTCTCCTCCGCGTCCGCGCGGTGCAAAATCTAGATGGAAAAAAGAAATGAAAGGAGGGAAAAAGAGAGATACTCGGAAACTGGTTCTCGAGTGATACGCCGGTGCGAGGAGCGACATCCGAGAACGGAACAATGGGGGGAACCTGTCCGGTTATCCTGACGTCGCGAAACGCAGATGCAGCTCCCGGTAGAAGCACCGTCGCCGTCGTCGTCGTCGTCGAAGTGCACCTGCCGCTTTTCCCTCCGCCGTGCTCGAGAGCAGTCCTCCTCAGCCGGCAGTATGAATTATTTCGAAGCGTGAGTCGCGCGCGCGCGCGCGCGCGAGTGGGATGCGACGACTTTTCCCGTGGACTCTCCTCTTCGCGCGAGGACGAGGATCGCGCGGCGTCTCCTCGCCTTCCGCGGCGGAAATTAACACGTCTCCGGCGCACGAAGCAGCGACGATGATTGTGTCGCTGCGCCGACGAGAGTCTCCCGTTCCGCGAGCGAATTTTCCTCCGCGAGCTCACTCGAGTTGCGTAAGGCGAGAAGCCCCGATTCCGTTCCCCGCCATCGCCAATCTCTCAGATTCATCATCGACGAGCGCGCGCTCTCCAAGTGTGTTTCGAGAGGTGTTAAGAGATGATCCTGCATTAAGCTCGTCACGCGGTGCCGCAGGAAGATAAATCGCGCGCGGTGAACGCGCCGCGCACGCTCGACTTGATACACCGCGAGCTAATGATTGATTCCCTCGGGATTTAGCCTGGCCTAGGATTGGTCGATGCTGAGGACGATTTATCACCGTTGGCCGATACGTTGAACTCGTTTAAGCCACGCGGACGACTCCGCTTGCCAAACCCGTGGCGGACGTTCGCTGATTAATGACGCCCCGAGTCTCGTCGTGATTGTAATAAAAGCTAACGGAGGAGGAGAGTTATCGCGCGCGGCCGAGCGCTACTTCTTCTAGGAGAAGTTTCACGGCGTTGCCGATTCGCGATTCGCGTCACGTCGAAGCTCGATACTTCGCCAGCGGAAAGTCGCGCGGACGCGACGACGTCTCCGTCGAGACGAGGGCGAGCGCCAAGTAACTGGAAGTCGTTCGAAGAATCGAAGGATCTACAGAGAAAAGCAGCGACGCCGGGTAGCGCGGACTCCCGCCATCGTCGCCGACGATATCGCGCGACAACTTAAAGTTCCGCAACCCGCGGAAATATTCTGCGCTACGCGATTGCCTCGTAAAGCGTCCCCCGCGCGTCGGCCGCACGAAGAAAGCGCGGCGGCGAGGTGTCGTAAACAGCGGATGGTTATTCCGCCCGACTTCTGTTACGGGCTTATTATTCCCTATTTCGCGGCCGCGCGGCGGGCTCTTTACGGCCGTCGCGCCAAAGTGGAACAATCGTCGCGGAAATCAGCGCGCGCCCGGGTCCCGGGATCTACCGGGCCGGGGCTGGCTATCGCGAAAGTTCGCCGGCGTGCACACTGATGGAAAAATATACTTGAATTAACCTATAATCTCACTATATTTTGTAGTTCATTTTGGCGTCAACCATATTTTTATAGTTCGTGGAAACCTGCAGAAAATAGTAGAATAAACACAAATATATAGTCAATGATTGTCTTAAATAATTGTTTAGTTACTTTTACCACATATATGGTGATTTCTCATTCACAAATATAGTGAGATTTAATATTCATATAGTTAGCAAATATTCTGGTAATATTGACTATATAAATATAATATATGATAATAAAATATAAAAGAGTTACTTCACCTACCATTTTATATTTGTATCCATACAATAATTTTCGTTCAACTTACTATGATTCTTAGTAGAAATATTATATGGTTGGTTATACTGTATGCCTATATCGTAATTATCACCGATATTATGGTAATACTTACTATAAATATGATATTTCGGACTGTAATTTAGTTACTATAGCATTATAGTAATTCCAAATATCACATGCTTTTCTCTCAGTGCACGTCCGCACATATCTCGGCAGCGTCGGATGGCAGGCTGTTTACGAACAGCAGGCAGCCGCGAGATCGCGAGCGACGAACAAGGTGCTGCGCGCCGCGCCGGCATAACGAGCCGGCTCTGCATCCAGTCGCCTGTTTGCGACCGGGATCGCGCGAAATTGGAAAGCGAGCCGGCCGATCAGCGCGATCGGACCGCGACCATGTTGTCCCGGATGAACGGTGGAGTATCGATCGCGATTCAGCCGCGAGTGGTAATCCGCAACGATATCGTCGCCACCGGTGAGCGCCGGCTTCTCGCTATCTCGCGGCTCTCTAAGGATATCATCATGGGAGCGGGATATAATGGGGAAATGGAGTGTACAGGATGTCACAGACAGACAACTCGTACCAGCCGATTTTTCTGTAAATGCGACACTTTAGAGGAAAATGTTACAGACAAAAGTTGTCGGGTTTAAGGGGTGGACAACAAGACAGCGGTAGCATCTTGTTTGCGCAGACGGCGCCACTTTCGAGATACATTCGCTGATCATCAATTTTCTTAAATGGAAATCCCAATTTCTTATTATGTGTCATCTTTTTCTGCTAATTAATTCGACAGACTTTTGTCCGAGACTTGTTTTTATTTGTCTAATATCTTTTGAGATATTATTTAAGGAAAACTTGATAACTTTTTTAACCATTTTACCTTACGATATTTCGCTAACCATTTGTCGGAAGAAAAAGTGGGATTTTTTTTGCTTTATCCGACGTCAAAAATATTTTCTTACAATAGCGTGCTGACGTTTGTTAATTTGATAATTTTGATATCCAAAGATTTCCAAAGGTTGATAACCTTGATCGATTGTTCACACGCTTATGAAAGATCACGAAATTCTCGGAGGATCGCGAGATATCGGCAGAAATAACGAGAAGAATCAAGAGACACGTGCGCTTGTGAGTGGAACGAGAGAACAGCCCCGTGCTGCGATCCTGAAGAGAACCCTGATCACCGCCGAACGCTGCGGTGATTTTTCTGTAACATTCCGATTCTACGGCCACGATTTCGTGCGCGCCCGCAAACATGCCTCTGTAATAGCTTGAATGTATTCGCGTTCCCGACTCGACGGTTTCTCTCTCTCTGGCGCATATTTATTACGCTTTCGCGAAAAGGGAGCGAAAAGGAAAAAGGTGCGCGCTCGGCGCGGCCGGGTGTAACTTTTGCGGTAGAAGCCGAATAATGATCACGCGGACGCCGAGGAAATCGGCTGAGCGTTCTCGACGCATTTGCATTTCGCTCTTAATATCGGCCCAACAGTTACTTCATTTCGCCGGCGCACGCTTAATCGCGCTCTTAATCGCGCGGGGTAACTGTACCTAAACGATATATATCTTTGAGTATATCGGCAATAACTTGTACTTACGACCTCTCGACTACCTTCGCGGGGAATGTTAATTAGCCGTTACCAGCCCACCCCGCGCGCTTTCCTCTTCTCGTCGCTGTGCGAGGCGAGCGAGTATTCGCGGAGTGCACGATAATCACGAGGAAGTTAGACGCGAGGAAGTGTGCGTAATAGGCGCTGATTCCGTAAATTCTTATCACGCGATACGCGTATCTCATACCTGCCGAAGCAACCGTCTCTCGACGTCTCCTCCTCTCTTTGGAGGAGTTAGCGAGACTCCGTCTCGCGACCGTTTAATTCCCAATACTCGTCATCTTACGCGCAAAACTGAAATCAGCGGAAAAGACAGGCGAGAGCTTCCCGCGAGACTTTCCCGCTCCTCGCACATCGCGAAGGTCACGCAACGCGAAACGTCCAACGTCGCAAAATACGGCGGGAGAGAAGCAATTTCCAAGGGAAAACGAACGAATCCGTTGAAAGTAGAAGTCTCTCACGTAGGAAACCCGCCGGAGCGCGGAGCGCTCCGTGATCCTTTCTACGAGGAATCCCCCCTCCCCCCCTCCTCTCCATTACACGAGGCGATGATCCGAGGGTTGTTAAATCACAGTTTCACCTGATTTAATCGCGATAAAAACTGATCGCGCGACCGTTTTTCTCGGCGCTCTCGCGAGAACGTGCGTGCAAAAGTATGAGCGGTCGCGTCGCTCTCTCTCTCTCTCTCTCTCTCTCTCACTCTCGCTCTCGCTCTCGCCCAATCTGTTCTGCAGGTGGTGGCGGTGCGCACACTGGTCCCCCGGGAGATACGTTGTTTAAAAAATCTCTACAAATCTGAAATCTCAATGAATCTTCAACTATTTTCTTTTTTTTAAACGTTCGTCGGTGAATTTGTAACGAATTACACGAGCTCGATTTGCGATTGGACATTCGAGAAATTGTTTGTCTAATCAAAAATAAAAATAATATCTGTATACCCTTTCTTCATGTTTTAATCCATATTTTCTTTTGCACACTTACGAGATTCATGGCATTCATTTAAGCATGGGCATTAATGTTTTATCGTTCCATCAGTCTCACTTACCGTATTGATAAATCGTTCTCTTTTTACAGTTTTCTGCAGTATACTATTTTATCCTCAATCAGCTTATAATTTAAACAGATATCGTCGTCAAATCACAAAACTGTACAATTTCGACGATTTATTGAAACATATATTTGTTATGTATAACTGTTTCTCCCAAGTGCATATTCGTTCTCAGCGATCCCAAAAACCGCCCCCCACATACCGTATTTTTTTGCAAATTTATCTAATTTTGATATTTTGTGTCTGCCATTTTGATTTTTCATTTGGAACAGCATTTTTCTGCGACAGTCTGTTCAACCATGGAAAGTCTCGCGAAATAGTCAGTATCATGGAAGGTTGTTCATCAACCTTTGGTGAAAATTTCTACCTTTCGATTAGACAAACAATTTCTCGAACGTCTAATCGAAAATCGAGCTCGTGTAATTTGTTACAAACTCACTGACAAACGTTTAAAACGAAATAGTTGAAGATTCATTGAGATTTGAGATTTGTATAGATTTTTGAAACAACGTATCTTCCGGGGGCTCAGTTTGCGGTGGCGATGGCGGCAACAGTGAAGGGAATGGGAACGATTATATTGTAATCGTGCAGGGGAGTGCGGCGAGAGCAGCCGGTGACATCAACGGGTGCCTGCTTCAGGCGTTAACCAGCGGTCGCCGATAAGGATCTGACCGGCACCCGTTGCTCCGCGCACCGCCGTCTTCGCCGCCGGATTTATGCACCGGAGCATGAAAAAACAATTAAATGGCGTGGCAAGCGAGTCGCGTGTTGCGCTTTTGGTTTCCATCGTGCGATCGGCTCTCGTGGAGAAGAGAGCTGGCAGAGAGGAGACTTTTCCCGCCGACACGGTCGCGAGGCGGAAACGACAAGGCGCGCGCGTTAACTCATTGAGACTCCCGCGAGATCTTGCGAAATTCCGTCTTCTCATGTCGAGAGAGTACGAGATCGCGCAAGGTCGATCCGGTTAAATACCGCCGGTCACCGGCGCACGAAGATATCTTGCGACTGCGCCTCGGAGAAGAAGGAGAGCCGCGCGCGACGGAGCGAGAGATCGGGCGTGTGATTAGGAGAGAAGATTAGATTCTAGTAGCGTTATAATTAGCGCGAGACGTGGCTTGGATAACGGCCTAAAAACACGCATCTGTCTCTCAGTCGTCGTTACACGCCGCGCCGCGCCGGGGCAATTATCGAGGAATCGTCCGCTGATTTGCGCCGATAACGACGCTGAGCGAGTAACGCGAATGGTGGGGTTTGACGGCGCGCGGCTTTTAAAAAAAGGCTGGAAAGAGAGCGAGCGTGGTAGGGTAGGAGAGATAACGCGTTCACGGCCAAGCTTTCCCGAGGTGGCTCGGTGAAAGATGTACGGTGACATCTTCCCGGTGTCGACGCGAGCGCGGGGGCTCTATCGGTATAATGGGATAACGGTTTTAGCTTTCCAACCGGAACTGATCTTGCTCAATGACCCTTTGTCATCGCCTGCTACACGAGCGATTGGACGGCCAGGATGAATCGGCGCAGAGGGAGATGCGGAAGAAGGAAAGTGTAGTCGGCTTGAACTTGAAGAGATCACTCGCATCAAAATATCGCGCGAGGGGGATGCGCGGGTAGACGTCGCGAATAGGCCGCGAAAAGTGCTAATTTTATTAGAGCGAATATTGGGAACATAGAGAAGTCCGGGATAGATGGGCATAGGGGATAGATGGTCAGTTGCTATAATTTTGTTAATATATATGCTAGGCGTCAGCGCTGTTCGGTCAGTTGTAAGTTGGATGTACCACGAGTAAGTGTGTGTTTCATCCTAATGCCCAGAAACACTGCTATTGTGAGTAAATAAATGTTTTATGTTTCTAGTAACCTCTAAAATGTGTTTCACACGTCGAAAAAATACTTAATACTTAAAAATATTTAATTGCTTAATTAATTAAATTAAATTTATTTAATTTATAATAATCTTGAAAATTCCAAAGGTCGATAAGTTAACAAAAGTTAGGGCACTATTATAGTAATAGTTCTTAGTAATAGGAAATAGGAATAGTAATAGGAATAGTAATAGGAAATAAACCAATCAGAATACTCATTTCTATTGCCACGCTTGAAACGAAAGACTCTGATTGGTCCATTTCCTTATGCGTTGTGCATTATGCCTTTATGTAAGAGTGTGTGCTTCCCGCTTTACCCTACACATCGCCCCGTGTTCTTAGGGATTTTATTTTTTCAGATATGGAATAATCGCCGAGCTTTCCTTTGTCGCGACACACGGGCTGTGTGCGCGCGCGAACTCATCTCTCACGATACCCATTGACCCTGACAATGAGTCAGTGATACCGGAAGTAACGCTTTAGCGGGCACTTTTGTCTACGGCAACGCTCCTGGAACTGACATGACGGCAGAATAGTAGGAATTAAGCATCTCGGAACTGTAAAATCCGCGACCTGCGGTCTCGATCCTCAGGTGCGTTTGTATCAGGATTACAAGCGTGAACTCGGCAAGAGCCGAGGCTGAAGAATCATCCAAATGAACAGGCTAGTCATTCCAACTGCGATTTGCCGCCGAGATATTCCGTCGCTTTACGCACGGATGTTAATGTGTACAAAAGAAAAATAATCAAGCACGAGAAAGAATAAAGATGACCAATGGCGATAAGAGAGAGCGAGAGCGAGAGCGAGAGAGAGAGAGAGAGAGAGAGAAAGAGAGAGGTACGAGCGATGGGCGTTTCGCGGCAACACAATCGACCTCGACGGTCCTCGTGCCGCCAATGCCGCCGTTGCACGCGTCGCGTTATCACGATTATGCAACGTGAGAAGGCAGGGAGAAGCAGAGGGGGTGTGAGAGAGAGAGAGAGAGACAAAGAGACGCGTGACGAGAGTTATCAACCGCAGCAGCGTGCCGCTATCGGCGCGGGAATTGATCTCGCCAACACGCCCCTTCGAAGGGGACTCGCGGTGACAAAGGGAACAAGAGAAGGCAACGCGAGAATAGATCGTGCCGAGACGACGGAAGTCCCAGGGTAGTTGTAGCTCGAAAGCTACATCGCGCGTCCGCGATTGACACGAGCAAGGTGTGGAAGTATCATCTCGGCCGGACTACATTTTTTCGAGAAGCAAGGATCTTTATAGGAAGTATCCAGACGTTGGTCGCAACGTCCCCCGCGGCGCTCTTTTCAAGTATCGACATCTCGATAGCATCGCGTCACGGCAGGTCTAGCAACTGGAGGGTCATACATCGCGGCAACGAGACGAGAGAAAGAGAGTGAGAGAGAGAGAGGGGGGGGAGGGGAATGTAAGGCCGATGACGAGATAACACGAGAACTCGAGTACGCTCCTGTTATCTGGGGAACTCCGCCGTCAACTGGCGCAGGCGAGAGAATCAAGTTATCGCTCTCGTCTCCGCCTGCGCTCGACATACGAATTCCATTAAACACACCGCATCGCGGTCGCCGCGAGTGCGTGTAAATGTGCGCGATACACGCATACAGGTTCCGTATCGAACCGTGACGTAGAGCGAGCATTGCCGATGTTTTTGTCTTTGTGCGTTACGTTCGCAAGTGGAGAACGATACAAGGAATCAAATGACCCGGAAAAGGGAGGAGGAATGTGCGCAACGAATTAGTCGCGTATACGAAGCTCTCGAAGATTGGCGTGCAACAACACGTGAATACTTCGCGTGACACTCCACCGAGCGCGTTTGTCAGGAAAAGATTTCCGAGCGCTGTCGGCTCGGAAATCTTTCCTGATTTTGTCAGCTCGCTCTCATCGTCGATTCGTAAAATCTGCTTGTGCACATCCTATATATATATATATGATACATATATGATATATTGACTGTCACATAACTGACTATATCAACGACGAATATTTATTCACGCGAGGTGACAACCGCTAGCAGTCGCGTGACAGCGACTGCCCAAGTGTTAATCGCAAGCAATCTTTCGCTTGGAACAACGAAAATCGTCGCGGCTCGCGTTTTCCAAATTCGCGACTGGGATAACGTGACTCCCGCGAGACGAGCAACAGATCGCATCGCGATGTCGAGCCACGTGAAAGCGCGACTCTAACGCTACGCTAAAAACGCCGGAGGTTTCTCTGACAAAAAGTGAAAATGCGAATCGGAGTCGATAACCTCCGCGCGCGAAATATAAAGCAAGGAGCGGCAAAGTCGAACAGGTCGTCGACCGGTTAATCGCGCTAGTAATTGACAGCATCTCGCATTGGTTGGTCTCTCTCTCTCTCTCTCTCTCTTCCTCTCTCTCTCTTCCCCCCCTCTCTCTCTCTTAGACCGGCCATCGTGAAACGCATCCGCGTGATCGTGGTAGCGCGATCACTCGCGCGTATCGATGTCGTACGCGACGATAAGAGGAACTTTAGCTAACTCGCCGTCGGACTCGCCTTCGACGGGCTCAAACTTGGACGGCTGTGAAAAACTTGACCGTCTCATTAATCGCCTGTCCATTCGCTCGCGAGAGCTCGGCTCGGTTTAAAACTTGTGCTAATTAATGGGTAGGAGGCAGATGGAGACGGAGCAGAGTTTTAATTCCCGTGTGTCGTGGGATATTCCGGACAAAATCGGAGCAATGAGAGAGGCGTGCCAGCCAGGCATTTTCCCGTGCGCGAAGCTATCTGCGATAACTGATCGAGTGATCAAATGTTGACTCAAAGCTGAACGCTCACATAAACACTCGGGACACTTCTGCGCGCTCCGGCGATGCTCCGGCGATGCTCCGGCGATGCTCCGGGGGGAATTCGCGCCGCCGTCTGAAACGCTGCTCTGCACGCTAAGTACTACATACTGCGCGCCATTTGCCACGCCGGTGATTCCTCGACTCGGCCGGATGTCGTCGGAAAAATGGCGCGCGTCGTCTATAATGCGAGAGAGAGAGAGAGAGAGAGAGATTACGTACGAAAAGAACAAATGGACAGGCCGTTTCCTTCGGAGGCATCTGGGAACGCGTCGCGACCGCTATCGGCAGGATCGCATCGATGATGATGAGGCTGCTGTTCGCGCGAGTGCCGGTAAGCTCATCATAGAGCGAGGTGTCATTTCGAGTTCTCGTCTTCGTCATCCGGCCGGGGAACCGGTTCCGCCGACCGGCGGTGTCCGAAGTTCATTGATTCCCGATGATCCGAGGAGGCTTCCTGCCACCTGAGAACCGTAAAAGCGACGCGGCCGCGTTTCTCACTTTAGCCTCATCATCGTGCCAGCCGTCACCGATGCCCCGCGCTTGATCGCTTAACGAGACCCTGTGGATTCGAGAGGAAGCGTATATTCGCGCGAGAGACGTCCATCGAAATCGGCGCTTGGTCGCTAATCGGAAGGGGGGGGGGGAGCGATGTTTTACCCGCGGGAAATTATTCGCGCGCCCGTGAAACCTCCGTCGATACGACCTGGAAACCACTCGACCTGACATGTTTTTACAGCGTTTACAACCAGAATAAAAACCAGATCGTCGTCCGCTGCCCGCCGAATCGGCCGGCCGTCTGCAGCGAGATGTCGAGTAATAACTCGACTTGCCCGGCGGAAATGTAGTAAAAAGTATCCGGGCGTCTCGCGAGTGCGCGATAGGAACATGTGACTCTGTGAATATTTAACTTTTTTTTCGAAAACAAGGACTCGCGTGAGTCATGAGGTCCTCCTCGTCCATGACTCCAAATTGGTCCCTGGCACCCTAGCATTTTTTCCCCACCGCTGAACTCATTGTTTAACATTCAACGCAACGCGTTTATCTCCTACGCGAACAGATGCAATAAGTCTGCCAGAAACGTTGCCGTTGTGAGTCTCAGCAGCCGCTCCACGTATGACGAAGCCTACTCTTATCCCTGAGATCCTTTCCTCAGCGTGAAGATGCTGCCGAGATCGCGACTCGGCTCTCGCGTCTCTACGCAGCTCCCGAGAAAACGCGATGCGTGTTAATTAGATCCGTACACGATCCGCGATGGCGATTAGAAACTTTGATCGGACGCACGCGAGTTCAATAACCCGTGCCAGAAACCGAACGGCGCGTCCGCGTCAGAAGACCCCGGCGATTCACGTGGTGGAGCTCGGGAGTTCTGCACCGAGGCATCGCGCGCGGAAAGCAAAAGAGACCGCAGGGAGTGAAGATCGATAAAAGTGAAAAATCGGCGCTCGAGAGAGAGAGAGAGAGAGAGAGAGACAAACCGTCGCGTTCGCCAGCGTCATGACGCACTGGAAAAGTAGACTCGTGCACGTGAAAAGTATATGATATTTGGAACTATAATGATATGATAGTAACTATAATAATGATAGTAACTAAATTATAGTCCGAAATATATTCATAGTAAGTATTACCATAGTATTAACATAAGTATTACCATAGTAAGTAATTACCATAATATCGGTAATAATTACGATATAGGCATAGCACAACCAACCATATAATATTTCTACTAAGAATTATAGTAAGTTAAATTAAAATTATTGTATGGATACAAATATAAAATGGTAGGTAAAAGCAACTCTTTTATATAGTCAATATTACCAGAATATTTGCTAAATGATGACAGATGTAACTATGATGAATATTAAATCTCACTGTATTTGGGAATGAGAAATTATCATATATGTGGTAAAAGTAACCAAACAATTATTTAAGACAATCATTGACTATATATCTGTGTTTATTCTACTATATTTTGCAGGTTTCCACGAACTATAAAAATATGGTTGACGCCAAAATGAACTACAAAATATAAATGAGATTATAGTTGATTCAACTATATTTTTCTATCAGTGTGTCTAGCGAAGCCGAAGAACAGGAAGAACAACAGAACGCTCGTGTGAGCGCGGAGCATTCATCTCCGCGCGGGGACACTCGCGTCGATCCACGAGGAAAGTATCGAGACCGCCGCGAGCTGCGGCTACGTTTCATACTTGGCGCCAAACGGCGCGAGGAGTTTTAGGATCGGCGAGGAGGTGCCGGGCGGTAACGAAAAAGCTTGGACGCCGGCGCGCATGAGCGTGTACGTTCGCTCGCAATTACGTATGTGGGTCACGTCTGTGGAGAGAGACCGGCCACCCACGTGAGCGAGCGCGAAGAGGTAAGACCTCTAATAAGAAAGGAGGGCTCTCTCTCTCTCTCTCTCTCTCTCTCTCTCTCTCTCTCTCTCTCTCTCTCTCTCTCTCTCTCTCTCTCTCTCTCTCTCTCTCTCTCTCTCGCCTGGTTGGGCGAAAATTTCCTGACACTTCGGCGCGGGTATCGTGCACCGCCGTCGCCGCCGCTGACATTTTACGAGTGTAATAAAATAATCGCCGCGTCCGCGGGAACGGTACGTTTCCCTTCGCGGACCTTCGCGCCAACCGCAATCGCGTCTCTATGATCGACGGACCAAGTCGCGCCTTCCTGATTTAATGTACAGGGTGAGTATTTTTCATCTTAAATAAAGGTTGTATGATGTTGAGGGGGGCGTACAATAGTGACCTTGGTTTGACCTTGGGACATGACTACTTAAAGTCAGAGGATGATCAGTCTAATTTTCTCAAATGGAACCCCCTATTTTTCATAGTATATTCTTATAGTTGACTTCAAGACCTTTCCAAAACGCTATGATAAAGTATCTTTTTGTTGAGTACTTTCCGAGTTGTATCCGAGACTAGAGATGAGCTAGAGATTCAAGACGCTGCCACATAGACGTACAATAGTGACCTGTTGTACGTCATGTTATATAAATTCACGTAAATCCTGAGAGGCCAGGGGGGACTCAAGCACCCCAAAAGGAACAGAAAACTACCGTTGTTCCTGGGTAGCGCTAAAAGTAGAATTAGAATAAAAAGTGTATTTAAAAAATTCAAGGTGATCTCTCGACCTGAGCTTGAGGACAGTATATCGAAGTCAACCGAGGTCATCATTCTTTCCTTTTCTCAAACCTAATCGTTTTAAGATAATGGATTGACTTAACCTTCACCTGTTAACTTTTGAGTCTCATAACTCGGAAAGTACTCAATAAAAAAATACTTTATCGTAGCGTTTTGGAAAGATCTTGAAGTCAACTATAAAAATATGATATGAAAAATAAGAAATTCCACTTGAGAAAATTAGGTTGACCATCCTCTGACCTCAAGTAGATGTCCCAAGGTCCAAACCACAAAGTCACTGTACGTCCCCCTCAACATCATACAACTTTTATTTAAAAAGTTTTTTTTTTGTAAAATTGCATATTTTCGAAATATTTGCCTGCTGAGATTAAAAATACTCACCCCGTATATTCGCGTCTGTAATTTGCACCGCGCTCTTGTCGAGCGTGCGAACATGCAGTTGACGGTCGACGGAGAGACGACGAGGATGCGGCGCGGCGCGGAACGAATTTGTGAAAATTGCGAGGGGGGGGAGGGGGTTAGTGAGCTCGGGCGCGGAACACGCGCGGAAACGGCGCGATTGCCGAGTGGGGTTTGTTCGCCGACAGAGCACAACCACGTGGCGAAATTTGGCAAAATGACCACGCGCGTCGCGACGCGACGCGACGCGTCCACAAATGGCGCGGCGGATGGTCCGTGGTCGTAACCAACCCCACCACGGCGTGTGATGTTGGTCGAGAGCGACGAGGCTTCTCCAAAAATAGGACAACTTCGACGGCGTCCTCGCCGTCCACGACGTCGGCGGCCAGAGACCGCGACACCTTGGACCTCGCGCGCGCGGCGGCGCAGCTCAGTGGCTCGCGCGTTTTCCGCGCAGATCGATCGATTTCCGAGTCGATTTGTTCGCTGCAAAATCGAGTATGTCATTTTTTGACAAGCATAAGCGCGCAATTGGCTGAAGCCGCGCTCTTTCTTTACGTGCTTCTAGTCGTCTCGAATTACGTCATTTCATTCGTTTAGATATTTAGATTTGAAAGAAACGTTTAAACGTATCAAATGTTACGTGATTGCGAAGACGACCAGAAACGTGCAGAAAAGTTTCAACCAAGCATACGTTTGTGCGTGCTGAAGTACATAACTCGCACTCGGATTTGCAGTGTTTCTCACTTGAGACTCGATCAGCGACTCGATCTACGCGCCGGAAGTCCCTTTGAGAAAGATGAATCTGAGTGATCACATCCCACGTGATCGTCAACGTTGAGGGTGTACTCTCAACTGTCGTGAAATAGGTTATTGGCAAAAAATCCATTCCTCAGGTAATCGCGAGACGAGACGAATCCTTCTACAGCTCTCGGTAGCGCACCCACACTCTCCTCCTCCTTCACTTTCCACTCTGACAATTCGTTTGAAGCCGTCACACCTAGACGCTGCCGCTGCGCGGCCATTGTAGTCGCGTGTGTAATCAATTTGCGAAACTAATTTATCAGTACGCCCACGAAAATTCGCACCAGCGGCGCGACATCAAAGGTGTTCGCGCGCCCACGTGTACCGAGCCGATCGCTCTTTCGCAAAAATCGGCGCGAGCTAACGCTAATGCATATGGCGATCGGAGGCAAGGCTATTTATAATGCAGACACCGTCCAAGGCGGTGCCAGAAATAACAAATCTCGAAGTCGTAGGTCACGCGAATAAAACGACGACGACGCCTACCGCGATAGACATTAGCTGTGACGTGTTTCGATACGCGCGCGCGTTACGGACGACAATCATTACGAACAATAATTAATGACGCGCAACTCGACTAGAAATTTTGATCAGATTCACCTCGCTTTGATAAGGACCTAATAGGATGAATGAAAGATAAGTAAGTCAGTCCTTATAATGTCCTAACGACAAATGAGTAAGAAACACCTTTATAAGGTTATAATGATTGGGTCCACATTAGGACCTTAATGTACCAACCTAGTGTATGATATAATATAGTTTAGTTGATCATCAGGTTCTTGCCGGGATCTTATTCATTGTACCTAATATGATTTGCATCATCAAGTTTTAACAAGACAATTTTTGGGTGTCATTTCCAAATATAAAGATGTTTGCATTGGAAAAACACTTCACTTGAATTCACAGATCACTTGAATATAATTGTAAAATGCTATAGAAACTATCCTTTTTTTAGCAGTCAATAAATAGTTGTAAAATTAACATGTAAAAGTGACATGCAACTTTTCTCCTAAACACTACTTTATGTCTCGTCACCTTGTGATACTCTTTATGATCTTATGATATTCATTTTATGTTTCTTTTCCGAAACATTTTACAAGTATGCTCAAGCGATCTAAAATATTGTTTCATGTAAATATCTTTTTATTTGGAAATGACATGAAAGAATGTTCAGCGTGTCATTTCTTATTTCTAACGTCATCATCCAATATAGCCGTGGCGAGTAATCAGGAGCCATAATTAAAAAAAAAAAAACGTAATAAAGATTCCATAAGATAACTCAATAATGACCTGACTATGAATCCTTACTAAGGTCCTGATATCCACGCTGCGTTACATGACTTACTAAGACCTGATAGTATCACCTTATTGGGGCCTGATGTCCAAATGAGGTTAACCCGATCAGGACCATGGGATAAATTTCTAGTCGGGAATTTATCCCTTCTTCTCAAACAAAGAAAAAATCGTCCAACACGCTCATCTTCCTCGGGATGACAATTTCGTCACGAGAGACACGCAAGTGAAACACACAAGTGAAAGGAGAAAGAGACAGATCGGCCAAATCGAGCGTAATATCCTGCTCTCCCGACGGCAAATGAGCCGAACTCTCCGTTAACGATTTCCCGCACGGTCGATCGATCAAAGCGACACTGAAAAGAAAGGTCGTACGTAAAGCGATCCGTGTGGGAAGACGGTATTTTCACCCGCGCTGAAAAATACCACACCGGAAGAGGCTGGGCGGCTAAGAAAGTTCCCGGTCTGTTCGGCCGCGCGCAGGGCAATTGTGATGTCGACCAATTAAGCCACGGCCCACGCCCGATTTTTCATTTCGCCCGTGCCTCTCTCTCTCTCTCTCTCTCTCTCTCTCTCTCTCTCTCTCTCTCTCTCTCTCTCTCGAGGCCTCTTCCGCATCGATAACATCTCCGTCATCCCACCCTCGAATCATTTACGGCCGGACTCGGCCGGCGCGGCGTTGCTCAACGTCGCGCGCGATTCTCTCTCTCAGTCGCAGAATGTCTGACTTTGCATTCCTCGTCGTGGCGACGCCGACGACGACGATCGTGGAAACGTCTTGATTATTATTTCCAAAAATCTAGGTCAACCGACTGAGAATATCCGAAGGGGAAAGGGATATCGGTCGCCCGAGTCACTCCTCTCTTTCTTTTTACGCGTCTTCCGCGTACGACAAGCGTCTCGGGTCATCTGTTGTGTAATTACACGGTATTATCTGTTAGCCACGGTTATTAAGCAGCTCACGACAATGACCCTCCTCCGTTCAATCGCATAGCTCGTCTAGCGTAACCAGACGAGATATCGAATCCCCCCCCCCCCCGAGTGCCGCGATTGCACGTCGGCTCGGCCGAAGCTCGCGCGTCGCTCCGCGCCGAGTTCTTCGCGCGAAAATCATCGATCGCTGATCAGGCGAGGGAATAGATGACGGCGGCGCGTCATCTATCTTGCTTAACTCGCTAAGCTCGCGGGCCATTTGGTCAAGTATGCGCCGAGCGTAAAACTTTCGTCGGATGCGTTAGAAGCGCTTACGGTGATGCTTGATGGCTTCCGTCATCGTGAAGAAATGCGGTACACGCGCGACGTGTTATTAAGGGAGCCAGGTTATTGCCCACAATACAGCGATTCCAAAGGTCGGCTTAACACCGAAAGCACGAACCTCGGTGCGCTCGCAACTGTACTAAACAGCTGTTGGGCGAAACGGAAAAGATGCCTTCGCGTCGCTATTTTTCTCTTTTCCTCTTTCGCCCCCCCTCCCCCGCCTCTCTCTTTCTTACCCTTCTCCATCTCCCTGCCCATTCTTACGGCGGCGCGGCGAAACCAGTTTCGTTTATCAGAGAGAAGATGCAGACTTACCACATGGCTTGAACGGACACCGGCTTGAAGATATGTTGACGGCCGCAAACGCTGACCTTGAAACCCCTGGAAAATAAGAAATCCGGAAGTGAGATCTCGCGATGGTCTTTAGGGACCGCGACGCAGTCGGGCGGGGTAATCCTTCTACAGAGAGCACGCCGCTGCCGAAGGACTATTTTGCGAATAATCGAGGCCGGCTCTCTGTTTTAGGACCCCGCCGCTTCAGTTACTTAATTTACAAAGAATGGAATCAGCCTCCTCGAGTTTTTCGACGTGCGTTGAATCTCAGGAACACGGGGACACGTGTTTGCCGGCAAATACGTGTACGAATTTACTTGCACAATTGCGATCACAAGTATCGAGTGTCACTTGGTGACGATTTCGAGTCGATTCCCAGAAAATTGACCTTTTTGCTGCAAAAGGTCGACTCTTTTAAATCGACTCGTTTCTCTCCGATTTTTATGCAAATTAATTCCTTCGAACGTTGAGCCAAATTGAATTCTTCATTAAAGGAAACAACGTTGAGGAATGAATGTATCAACGGATATCGAAACTCGGTTCTCTGTTGAGAAGAAGCGATCTGCACAAAAATCGAGCAGAAAAGGATCATCGATTTAACCCTTTGGAACACGTATTTTTCAGAAATTCGAATCACATGAACATTTATATACGGGGGTTTCTGGGGTCACTGATGACGAATCCGTTATCAGATTTTTGAAATTCAAGATGGCGGCCGCAAATATGAAAAATTAATTAACCGGAAGACAATGTCAGGTAAATATATTAGAATTCCATGATCCGCCAACTTGAATCTGCAATCTTGAACAATGAGTTTTGGACCTCGGATTCGTAATCAGCGATCTTGACAGCTAACCAAAGTACAATTTCAGTCAATCATATAAAAATTTTATGATCCGCCATCTTGGAAAATAAAGTTTAGAATTTGGACCTCAGATTCGTAATCAGTGAGCTGAAGAACTAACCAGAATACAATTTTGGCTAATTTTATGTACATTCTATGATTTGCCATCTGGAATCTGCCATCTTGGAAAATGAATTTTAAAATGTGGACCTCAGATTCGTAATCAGCGACCCACAAAACCCCCATGAAAATCTTGATTTTGAGTAAAATATTCGCTCACAGTTCGTGGAAAATGATTTTTTCCGTAAAAATGTTCTGTAAAAATGTTCCGAAAAGAAACCCTCAAATAACGAGAAAACCCTCAAATATGAAATATTTCATGAAAATGTGAGAATGAATAGGTGGTAAGTATACTTACCACTATGTCTCAAAGGGTTAAAAAGATGGATTTTCTGACGATCGGATCAAAATTACCCATCGCCACTACACCCTGTAGCGATCGAAGCGATCAAAGCTACGTGAAGCATATTCATTTCTAAAGTCTCTTCTAATAAGTATTTTCGGTCAAGGACGCCTGCTAGGACTACACACGCGTTTGCGCGTGCACACTCCAATCTCCTGCGGAGGGGCAACATCGATCTACAAGTCGGACGGTCAAAGTCGCGATTTCGCCGTTACACGCAGGCGGGCTTCCAAAGTGCAACGGTAACGCAATTCTCGCGGTTGCGACATGGAAAGAGGGGCGTGTATCCAGTACAGCCATTAATTACGCATTATGTAAAGGAGATCGCGCGAGCGCGAGCATCACGATTCGCGTATCGCCGTCGCCGCAATACGCGCCGGTCAGATTTCCAGGAAATCGTTGCCGATCCTGCGGATCGTCTCTTCCAGAGAGAGAGAGAGAGAGAGAGAGAGAGAGAGAGAGAGAGAGAGAGAGAGAGAGAAAGAGAGAGAGATAGAGAGGAACGGTACTCGTCGCGCACACACAAACGCGCGAGCGTTGCGCGAGGCATCATCCGTGAGCGGCACAGCCAAGTCTGATTGAAAGACAAAAAAAGAACCACCGTCGACATTGCGCCTTTCGAAACCGTCGAACGAGTATCGATCGCTTTCCAAATCGCAATAAGACCGCGCGGCGTGAGACCGTAACACGTAACGGGCGGCGCGCCGCGATGTCAAAATTCGCGCCTTACGCAACAGTCCGAGTTACGCACAGATAAATTGCGGTTACGTAACCGGTCAAACGGCGAAAAGGAGGAAAGAAGGGGGGAGGGAGAATTCGGTCGAGCATCGCCGTTAAACGTAATTGCGGCACAAGACTGTTCCGCATCGTTCCGGAATTCAGCGGAAACAACGCAACGCCGTATTCTCCTCTCCTGCCGATCTTGCCCCCCCCCCCCAATTGCCCCCTCGACGAGAGCTGCACACGAGGACGGAAAAAATGCAATTCCCCGCCGAAATTACCCGGCTGCTGCACCGTTATCGTCCGGATCGTAAAACGAACGCGAGCCTTCCCCGGGCATTCCTCCTCCTCCTCCTCCTCTCCGGTTCTCGGATCGTACATATAATTCACATCTCTCCCCCTCTCTCTCGTCTCGATTACAGTTACCCTCTTACGCACATTCCGCGAACGAATTTTACGGTCGACCTTCTGCATCCTCGAGACTGCATCCTCATCGATCCGAAAAAATCAAGCCGCGCCGCCGCGATCGCAGAAGGTCCCCGACGACGCTTGACTTCCCGGTTGACCTGCGGCAGCCGCGATTCGGCGTTTCCTGGACTCGAATCACCAATTGAACGATACATATGACGCGACAAAGTCGCCGAATGAAACTCGAGCCCCCCCCTCCCCCCGCGAGCATCCACTCCTTGTATGGACAAAAGACGAGAAATCTGCCGTCATTCTCTTCAGGTTACAGCCACGTCGCAGGGATCTACGTGGGTTCAGGAGAGGAGAGAACCGTGCGCGGTTCAATGCGACGGCTTAATCTGCTTAATTGGCACGCAAGGTCGCCCGCGGCGATGTGGATTAGCATCGCGTAACCGCGACTCCCGCGCCGCTAATCCCGACCAAGTTCACTAAAGCCCGCCACTCGAATCGCGCGACGCTCGTTATTTAATCTAGTCGCCGCCGCAGCGCAACACGTGCGATTCTTCTAACCCTCCGACGACGATCGGTCGTGCTCTGGGCGCTCATATCAATAGAGCCACGTCGATATATCGAATCGAGCCGGTGAACCGCGACCGTTACGGCATTGAACGTGTTAAACTCTAAATCCTCCGTGCTTGTGGTCTGCGCGCATGTACGCGCTGCTTAAAGCTGCGCGAGGCGGAGGAGGGAGAGGGACGGCAATTCGCTAACCCGAGGTTAAGTAATCCAGACTGTGTTGCGGCAACCGGAATATGCGGCGCAGTAGTGTTTCAAATCGGCCGATCGAGAAAGCGAGTGACGTATCGCGTGTCTAATGCGCGCGAGGAGGAACTCTCTCTCGCGAGTTCGCGACAGCCACTCGAAGGGAGGAGGAAGAGGAGGAAGAGGAGGAGGAGGAGAAAGAGGAGGAGAAGGGAACGACGACGGCGGTGATGGAGGAGGAGGAGGAGGAGGAGAGGAAGAGGAAGATGAAGAGAGACGATCGTCCGCGCCCCGAGGGTCATCGACATCGTAGGAACGCGAGCTGACCGACCCGTTCGCGCTCATTTTCTTTTCCTACCCGGTCCTCTTCTTTCCTTTTCCCTTCGCCACGCATCAGCCTGACCATCCGTCCGTCCGTCTGTTCGTTCGTCTGTCCGTCCCTTTATCGCTAATTTCGCGAGAATTGCTCGTCCAACCGGACGAACAACGAGCCGAGCGCACGTCGCCCAGTCAATGTGCTCTCGCGTGGGTGAACTTTTTGCCTGCGATCGGGGAAAAGTCTCCGACGGAGTTCCGGTCTCCTCGCGCGAGACGGGGCTTCCTAATCGTGCGAAAAACTACGAAGAGAGCGAGAGCGAGAGAGAGAGAGAGAGAGAGAGAGAGGTGTCAACGCTGGACGACGGCGCGGCGCGAAGATGATTTTGTCGGCGCGACGCGTCGTTGATACGAAAATTCCATGGCCATTAACTCGTTGAGTGCGCGGACACATCGGCGCTAGAGACCTCATGCGTTTCAATTGTCACGCCGGAGTTCCGCTGGAAAGCTGTCGCGCGAGCCGAACAGTTAGAGAAGCCATCGACGACGACGACGACAAAGACGACGTGTCTTTAAATTCACGGTAATAAACGATCGCTGGCGCGACTTCGTACCTCTCTGTAAACCGGCTTACAGTCTCTCTCTCTCTCTCTCTCTCTCTCTCTCTCTCTCTCTCTCTCTCTCTCTTCCTCTCGCGGGAAAGAGATTATTTTGAGAATGCGCCGCTTTGCAGTTTTTACAGAGTTACTTCATTACTCGTTGTATCGTCTGATCGACACACAAGTCGCAACAACTCCGAGACTTTCTCCGTTTATATCGCGGTTCAACTTACTGGGCCACCTGAGTCGACCGAAGAAAGTCGTCAGGTCGACTCTCGGGCCGTTTATTAATTATCGAAACCGTCACGTGAACGCAATAACAGACTGCGCAAGATACTCCGAGATCGCACTTCGCATAGTAGCTTCCCCTAATAGTGGACTCGGGGGTAGAGGTGTAATTTTACTTCGGAGTCTTCGTATTCGAAACTTCGAAGAAGCGAAGCTTCGATACAAAGTATTCGACGATCAAAGTTTCGAAGTTTCGAAGCACTGAACCTTCGAAATTTCGAGAATTCGAAGGTATTCGGGAATCGAACCACGATACTTTTGTTATCCACGGAATGTAGAATATATGATTGAGATGGTCTAGCATTCAGCGTGTGCAGAAACAAAGAGCGCAAGTTCGGAGATAACCGCCCCGCGTCCTTCGAAGCTTCGAAGAGTGACATCTTCGAAGAAGACTAGTCTTCGAAGCTTCGGCATAAAAAACTTCCAAGTTTCAAAGTTGACTTCGAAGCTGCCGAAGAGTAACAGCCCTATTCGGGGGTAGATATATATTGATATATATTGATATATATTTTTTTAGAGGTTTCTTCGAAGTTTTCGTATTTGAAGCTTCCAAGTTTCTTCAGCTTCAAAATTTCGAGAATTATATATCGCCTGATTTTTTATACTTTTGTTATCCGCGGAATGTAGAATGTATGACTGAGATGGCCTAGCACAGCTAGTGTGTGCATGCGGAAACAAAGAGGAAATTACCGTCCCGCATCCTTCGAAGCTTCGAAGAGTGACATCTTCGAAGAAGACTAGTCTTCGAAGCTTCGGCATAAAAAACTTGCAAGTTTCGAAGTTGATTTCGAAGCTTCGGAACTTCGAAGCTGCCGACGAGTAACAGCCCTACTCGCGGGCCGCTTTAGCGCGCTCGTTTCACATCGATACATCCCCGATAATGAGCCGACCCCGATAATGAGATACTCCAGCGAAGATTCGCCGCGCGATTCACAGCGTGTCCCGCGTTGCGGTAGGTAGGCAACCGTGCTGAACGCTTTTACGTACACTTTAACGCTTCGCGTCCGCGTCGTGCGATTTCGCAAGTTATGTCGCGACCTTCCGTCGTAACCTTGATACTCATCTGTCAAGTACCTTGCCCGAACGCGCGTGCCTTACGGTAACGCGCTCCATTTCCCTACGCTCGAGAGCAAGAGGGAGAGAGGGGGGGAGAGAGAGAGAGAGGGGGGGAGAGAGAGAGAGAGAGAGCGAGGGATGGTGGTGGAGGGGAGGGGGAGGGGAGGAGAGAACGGTGGCGACCTTCGTATTTATCTCTACGGAGGTGGTATCGTATATTATATCGATATACGCCGCAGAGACGAGAACAAGCGGGCGACTGTGCGATCTCGCGGCATAAATCTGCGGGAAACCTGCCGACGTTGAAACGCGCGTCTACCTCCTGCGAAACATGGACGAGCGCAGGAAACCGTAGGGAAAAAATGCACGAATCTTGTATCCCGCCGCATACACGAGGGAAAAGTAAGTATCGCCGAGCATCGACTCGGCGAGCGGCAACGAAAGGGAAGAAAGGATAACGAGGACGTGCCCGCGCTTTCGTACGCGATCGAACTCTTCGTTTGATAATAATGAAATGTCTCCGGCCGACGACGAGGACGACGACGACGACGACGGTAGTCGACAGGCCCGCTCCGCGACGGAGGATGAGGAACGCAGGTACAAATTGAGTTTCCACGCGATAAAGGCCGCGCGCGCGTTCGTCGAAAACGCCGGAGAAAGGTGGAGAAAGCACGCGGACGTAAGCCTTCGCGTCGTCTACGTGGAGCGCATTGTCTACATCGATTACGGGCAAAAGGACGGCGACGCGGGACGCGGGCGCGGTCTATATTTAGACGCGGACAGAGAGAGAGAGAGAGAGAGAGACTCTATTCGCCGTCGCGTACTCGGCCGCCGATACTCTGCTTTCGTTTCACGCGGCGCGTACGCCACGTTCGACTAATTATCGGCGCGACGGATTTAGCGCGAGCGTGTGGTGGGGCGAGTCGTGGCAATGAGTCACTTTAAAGCGAAGAGAGAATTCGACTAGTCGCGGCGGGCGGCGTTAGAAAGCGCCGCTTGCTCTTGCCAATCGTGTCCCGATAATATGTACATTTGTTGATCGATCGGCTTGCGCCGGATGTAAAACAGCGCGCGCGTTACGTGCGAAGCACCACGGTGACGATTCCGATCGGGCGAAATGTATCCGAGCTACACACGCAGTGAGGTGTCTCTCTCTCTCTCTCTCTCTCTCTCTCTCTCTCTCTCTCGCTCTCAGAGGTATCGCGTGTCTTCGCGGTATCTCCGCGAATTCTCCGCGCGCGCGTGTCGATCTGTCCTTGGCGAAGAGCGAGCAGATTGCACATCTGTGCGATCTCGCGCCGGATCCTTCTCCTTTTGCGCACCGAGCGAATCACGAATACCCAGCGAGTATAATTGCGATCGCGCTCCTCGTCGCCGCGAGGCTCGGCAGGATCCGCGACGAATCCGGCTCCCTGTGTGTGTGTGTGTGTTGTGTGTTACTGGAGTGATATTTCTGGCTCTCGCGGTTGTCTGTGGAGAGTTGGAGTGTTGCGAAAGCTCGTCGGTTCTATCCGCCATTTCTTTCGTTAACAGTGACGAAACGGTAAACGCTACATTCAATTAACCCTTTGAGACATAGTGGTAAGTATTCTTATCACCTATTTATTTTCACATTTTCATGAAATATTTCATATTTGGGGGATTCTTTTCGGGGGTTTTTTTTTGCGTTTTTTAGCTTCTTATATGATATGGGAACATACATGAAAAGTTGAAAAGTGTTTTGCGTAAGTTGTCCATTTGTCATAAATAAACAAAGTATGAAAAATATACATTTTTATTATTTATTTAAAAAAAATCATTTTCCACGAACTATGAGTGAATTTTTTGCTCAAAATCAAGGTTCGGGGTCGGTTTTTTGAGTCGCTGATTACGAGTCTGAGGTCCAAATTCCAAAATTAATAATAAAGTAAATCCTAAGATGGCGGATTCAAGATGGCAGATCATAGAATTTTTATTGAATTAGCTAAAATTGTACTCTGATTAGTTTTAGAGCTCACTGATTACGAATCTGAAGTACAAATTCTAAAATTTATTTTCCAAGATGGTGGATCATAAAACTTTTATATAATTAGGTAAAATTGTACTTTGGTTAGCTTTCAAGGACGCTGATTACGAATCCGAGGTCCAAAATTCATTGTTCAAGATTCAAGTTGGCGCGGATCATTCTAATATATTTACCTGACATTGTCTTCCGGTTAATTAATTTTTCATATTTGCGGCCGCCATCTTGAATTTTAAAAATCTGATGACGGATTCGTAATCAGCGACTTCAAAAACCCCACAATATCCCTATTGTCACCGAAATTATCGCGATTTTTCATTTTCGCCTCCGCCATCTCGAATTTCGAGAATCTGATAACGGATTGGTCATCAGCGGCCCCCGTATATAAATTTTCATGTGATTCGGATTTCTGAAAAATACGCCTCAAGGCAAAAGATTAAAGCCGCCGTCCTTAGCAGGGGCAACCGTTGGATTCCAGAGTTTGCGGAATCGCTCGCGCGCCTCGAGCCGTGCCGGGAAATCATCGACGAGCTTTTGCGAGGCTCTAATAACACGACAGATTTGTATTATACGACGTCCGCGTCGACGAGAGAGGAATGGGCGGTCAAAGACGGCGAAAGTAAACATCTTGAGTCCGTCAATGTTTGATCGAGAGAACGGAAACTTCCACGTGGGTTTTTCCCCGTCATTGATTACAGGTCAGCAGTCGAGATACCGTCGCAATAGAAAGTGCATTAAGACGTGCGTAAAACAGTCCGGCAACGAGACCGACAATTATTCTAACTGTCCGCGGCTTCAAGGAAGAAGGAAGACGACATCTTACGCCAGGGTCGCCACACGGTGTGCATTACATACCGCTGCACTTACAGATGCACATGCACGCTGCACTGCGCGTGACGTAAGCAACGACGACGTTCCCCTTCCAGCGTGCGATTATTGTTCGTGGACATTCGTGAACTCGTCTCGATGCGATTCACGCATGCGGGCCGTGTCTTGTCTCGTGACAATCCTTCGATGACTTTGACATCGCGGACGATCGCGCGGAGGCACTTGACGAAAGCGAAGTTCGAAAATGCGAGAGAGAGAGAGAGAGAGAGAGAGAGCTCGAAAGACTCGAGTAGCTAAAACTATAATCGCGCAATCGAGCGATACTTGGCGGATGTAAACGTCCGGACGAGATCGATCGCAGCTGATCGAGAAAAACTGTTCGGTACCATACACAGAGGAGTCGAGGAACTACGGTCGTTGCTTTAAAATATACGGAGAGGAGAACGCGTCGGGACGTATCTTTTTCACACAGGAGACACACAGGCTGATTGCCCGGTGCGATAAGTCAACAGTTGACGCCAGCAAGCAAGCAAGCAACGTTATATAAGGAATCATAAAGAAGACGAAGGAAAAAGCGCTATTCCCGCGGGTCTGTAATCAGCGGGACGTGCTAATTCGCGCGGTGCCGCGGCGAATATTGCAGGAAGTCGCGAGAGTCGTAATGCCCCGGTGAGAGCTGTTGTGCGCGGTGTAACAGCAATGACGAGACGAGAGAGAGAGAGAGAGAGAGAGAGAGAGAAGCGATCGGCGCGCCGGCCGGCAGTCACTTACCCGTCGCCGTCGAGAGTGATAGCGGTGTCGGCCAAAACTCGTAGCACGAGACCGACGGTCGCCCTGGCGTGGCAATCGATACCCAGAAGACAGCTCTCCTCGGCGTCCTGCCTTCCTGTGCACGAGACGACGACGAGATATCGCGTCCTTCCTGGATGCACCGACTCCAGTTTCACGGCCTGAAAGAAAAATACGAGGAAGTCTCCGATTACTTTGCGGCAGTTTAAAGCACAGCTCGCGAATGACCGTTTAAACGCTGCTTACGAGCAAAGAGACATTCAAACGTCGCTCGCGAAGCGCACGAGAATTGGCCTCAGGCAACTTTGCGAATCAAGCGCGATACAAGCAGGGGCCGACACGGACGAGAGGTCGTATAATAATCTTTCTCTCTTGCAAATGAGATATTAACGATTCAAGTTTGAAGCAAGCTAGCTGCTCTCGTCGTCGAGATACATAAGTGTGTAAAAAATGGCGAGATTTTAAACCGCTTCGCGGTTCTTTATCGCACGGACATTTATTTTTCTTTGAGGTTTCACGGAAAATATCAACAGGATCTTTTCCTCCGGAGATTCTCCGGACAAGATTATATATATAAAATTTGTCTTTGAAAATCCGAGGGAAATCACACAGCAAGATTTCTCTTTGAAGACCCAAAGGAAATTGCAATTTCTTCAAATTGAATTTCTTGAGAATTTCGGTAGAAAAGGGTACGCACCTCACCGATTTTTCTCATTTTGAAATATGTTATAAAGGATGAAATTCTAAATCGACTTTTCCTAATACAAGTACATGGGGGACGCTTATAGTTTCTGAGATATTTGACTCTAAAATTTTATAATTGTACGTTGAAGTATATTCGAAGTAGACAAGCAGTTTTCATTCACTTTAAATATAGGAAACAGTACATATGAGCGGGAGAGGGGCTCCGCCCCCTCCTCCCCAAACAAATCCTAACCTAACCTAACTTATTGCATCTTTATATATTTTTGTTGACATTGTTGAAAAAAGTTCTCTTCTAGATCTATCACCTGGCTCAACTTAATTTATTATAATATCCGCATATAATTAGGTGTTGTGGCTTTTAAGATCTTTTCAACATCACCCAACAATATATAAAGATACAATAAGTTAGGTTAGGTTAGGATTCTTTTGGGGAAGGAGTGCGAGGGAGGGGTGAAGCCCCTCTCCCGTTTATATATACTGTTTCCTATATTTCGATGTATACACTATGTTTGGATTAACTGTTTGGATTGTACTGTAAATAACGTCAGCTTATGATATCTGGAATTTAACATCAAATTTCCAAAACTTTAATGTCAAATATCTCGGAAACTATAAGCGACCCCCATATAGTTGTATCAGGAAAAGTCACTCAGTACTTCATCCTTTATAACATATTTCAAGATGAAAACAACCGGTGAGGTGTATCCCTTTCTATACATTTACCAGAATTTCTTCAAACAACAATTTTGTTCAAATCCTCATGGCAGCAATGTCTATGGTGGTGAATGGTGGGCGGGCCCCGACTTCTCGGTCTCACACGCCTCGCACGTTCGTGCCGATTTTACCGAGGTTTTACCGAATTCCGCGACTCATCCAATTCCCGTGCACATCGCGATGCAACGATCGCTATCTTCCAGGGTTAACGACACTACACAGGGAAGTGATGTTATACAAGCAGCTGATTGGCTTCGCTTCCGTTCGACCGGTCGCTTCCCGTTCGTATCGATATCGACAGTGTCCGTAACACCGTCCATCTGCTTCGCGATCAATCTGCATGTCGTTTTAGGAAGACAATATTTATCAATTACACGCACAGGCTCGATCTACTATCCAATCTTTCATCGATGCTTTTCACCGCGGAAATGTAGTTTCGAAAGCACTGGACTCTTACCGAAGAACGACAGAGAGAGAGAGAGAGAGAAACATCTCGATCGGAAAGTAGAAAACAGATCGCGCTGCGAGCAACGCTAACCCCGACACGCTTGCAGCCGACAATTGCAATTACCCTTTGTAGCGCGAAGCGAAGGGTTAACGAGAGAAATCGACGTGCAGCGTGGAGAATAGAAGACCGGTCGAGCGAACGAGCGAACGGCCGCGCTCCGTCGGAGAATTCCCAGGATGAAATCCTGCGTGTGAGATATTCCGAGACGGTTAAAACGATCGGTCGGAACGCTCACAATAATTCGCCCGCTCGATTAAACGCGAGCGTATCACTCGCAGTCATCTCGGCGTTTTAAAAGTTCCGCGGATGCGCGCGCTCGATGCTCCCGTCGAGAGCCGACTGTTTAATTACTTTCACCGCGCGACCCTTATCTCTCTCTCTCTCTCTCTCTCTCTCTCTCTCTCTCTCTCTCTCTCTCTCTCGCATCGGCTACCGGCGGCAACGGAGGAAACGCCGCCACGCGAATTACGGGAAATCACATGGATGAGAGGAGCGAGAGAAAGAGAAGAGCGACCGAGAGCACCGCACCAATCACGCGATTTTCCAACTGTTCGCCGCCGCGAGTAGGGATGCAACGATCGAAATCGATAATATCGAAATATATCGATATATCGAGAGACAAATATCGAATAATTTATCGGTATTTTTTGTCTCCGATAAAATCGACATATCGATGTGAATTTTTACTAATTTTCGTATTTCTCAGTCACAGTCACAGCTCTATTACGGTTCTACGACCGAGATGAAAATTACAAAAGCGAGTGAATTCACTAGAATATATATTATGTAATTGCTCGATGTCTAACAAGTTCGCTCACTTTGATCATTTCCATCTCAATCGTTGAACCGTAAATAGATCTCTTGCTCCATGTATGTGGTGATCTCCGGCAAATGACTGCGGTTCGTTATATATTTTTCTAATAAGAATACGACAATAAATTATATGAAGATAAAAATTTGTAAAAGATCCTTTCAAATTTTCCGTGCATATCCTTCATATGCATACACTTTTTTTTTGATATAAATATCGATATTCTTCAAAATTACCGATATTATCGTTATCGATGGTTCCGAATGATACCGTTATCGATATTTTGAGAAATCGGTGCATCCCTAGTCGCGAGTGCCGCAGGTGCGGTGGCCGTCGCGTGCGTTTTTGCAACGTGTCAAACGGCAATTAACGTTTCCGCGGGAAACCTCTCTCGGGTATCCCGAGTGCGGCGCGATAACGATAAGAGACCGGATTTTGTCGGCGAGTCTCGCCGCGTAGCCTGCAAGATGCTACCTCGTCGTCGTCGTCGTCGTCGCCGGTTCGCGCGTAACGCGCGGAACGCACTCGCGGGCGTTAATAAATGATAAATTCACCGCGCGCGCGCGGCCGCAGCCAATTAGGTTTCATATATCAATGGCACGAAACGGGAACGGGAACGGGTCCGGTGTCTTTCTAGGATCTGGAGCGGAAAGAGGAGAATATATTGTGCGAGAGTCGCTTCGTCTCTTCTTTTCTTTTTCTCCTTTTTTTGCGCCGTCCCGTCGTCTCGAGGATGAACGACGTTAACTGCTCGCGCCGTTGAAAATCCGCGACGGGGATCCTCTCTTCTCAGACACTTTTCACGCTGCTGCGTGCCGTAATTAACATTCTTTGATTGCACTCGGTATCTCGGTGAGAATGATGTTGATCACGTGTTGTGAAAAATGAAGCGCTGAACGGTTAATTAAAGATTGTATCTCGGCGTCCGCGCGCGATTGTTTCGATCTTACCGCAATTAATATAAAAATATTAATACGAAATATTAATATAAAAATATATCGAGTGACACTCGAATGACGCATCGGAATATCTTAATCTTGAGTTCTAGCCATTTTTTAACCACTTTGTATTTGTTTACTCTTTGAGGTACCAATGAAATAAATTGCGGTACAAACAGGTACAAACGAAGTGTACAAACAAGCTATATTATTAATCTTTAATTTCTTTTAAGTCGAGTTCCAAGTTCACATCGGTAAATATATTCCCCCACCTGCAACGTAATCGCGCGAGTTAGGACGTTTCAAATAACTCTGCACTTGACGCCTCCGTATATTCGGATAATCGCAAGTTAAATTTACTTATAGAGCACGGTTGCAACTAAATTTAATAAAATCTCGGAACGAACCGATGGAAGCCCGATAGAAAAGTCGAGCGGAATTACGTACAATGACAAAGTATGAGATATAAAATTCACGTTCTCCTCTCGTCTCGTCTTCTCTCGCGGTCTTTTATATCCGGCGGTTAGATTCGATTCTTGCGCACAGCCGCATTATCGCCGCTCGATCGCGCGCGATTGAATTTCCCGACGAATATGCCAGAGCCTTCGAAAACGGAGCCGGAAACCCCCTCCCCCCGCCTTTCCACCGGAAAGGAGGAAGTGGCCGATTAATGTATGCGACAGATATCGCAGTCACGATTCGCCCGCTGCGCCGTCTCGCGCCGGTTCCGCCATTAATCATCCAGCGGAACGATTTCCCGATCGCGATTAATAACGCCACGATTATGCGATCCGCGAGCGAGCGCTGTGCTCGCGAGAGTGTCTTCGGGGACACCGAGGCGAAATCGTAAAAAAGGCCGCCGTTGCCGGCGAGGAGAGCGAGGAAACGGCGAAAGTCTGGTGGACGGAATTGGCGGAAAGGGAAAGGCGGAAAGCTGCCGATGGAAAAATTGGCCCCTTCGGACAGTTGTCGTATTAATTATAATACGACAATAATTAGAGACCGCTCGCGTGAACGCGGTGTGTTGCCCGCGCGACTCGAAAGTCCCTCTCGTTCTCGTCGCTTGCTAATATAATCTTACCGACACAGCTCGCTCGCTCGCGAGGGGAGCGAGGGGAGCGCATGCTAATTCGCGCGAATCGCACTCAATAAAACTCGCGAGAGGCCGCGGTTTAGCGTGAAATTAATTTAAGCGCCGCGCGCGCCGAGTGCGGCCGCCCGCGTTTCCGCGGCTCGGCAATTACGTGCAGTTAACTCTGGTAAAAATATGCAATTAATCGCGCAATGATCCTTGCGGGACGTCGTAAATTACGCGCGTTTCCTTCCGCGATTGCAACGATCGTGGCACACGTGGCGGAGACGGTGGGGAAGTAAACGGAATTAAGATATATCGTCCTCTCGCGTCTCCGCAAAAGCAGTCGCTCCAAGTCGCGTCTTTAACGCGGCAAATTATCCGTCGCGAGCTGAGAAGTACTCGACTCGTGAGAACTCGTCGATCGCCGTTCCGGATGAACAAGCGATTCACAAGCATCTCCTACGGGTGACGATCAGCGCCGAGAGCAGCGCGAATCGGTCGTACGAATCTCGACGTGTGAATGAAATCCGACGCGAAAGAAGCGTCCGGCGGCGGCGGCGCTCGGCGGATTGGAACTTTCCGACTTTCAATTAAGACGCGCATCTCGCGAGATCTTCATCCTGGGCGAACGCGCGAAAGTGCTCTAAAATTAGCGCGCTCGCGGGACGTGGCATGAAATTTAAACGACACGGCGTCGAGAAAATCTTAATAGCGAAATAATAATGATCGCCGTGCGGCCAATTAACAGCGCGCGGCCAGTATCCCGACGCGAGACGCGTCCCGACGTCGTCAACACATACACACACACACACACACACACACACACACAAGCCGATGTGTTATCTATGATAATCTACATCGTTTTACTTTTCCTCGTCCACAAAAAAGGAAGGATTAAGACGCTCAAGCAAGCGGTGAACGACGGCGAGTCGCTTTTACCGCGGCGTTCGCGCGTGCGTTCGGTCCGCGCGTTTTTCGCGTTTCTATAAATAAAGGAAAAAAAGAGAGAAAAATACACGTACGTTTTAGATTTGCTTATCTATTTACACTTTCTGCGCGCGTCGCTTCACCGAGAGCGAATTTAACGAACCCTAATACGTGGAAAGTCGGTTCAGCGAAAATCGATTCGTCGATACTCGACGATTTCCCCGCAACAGGCCGCGGCTCTAAAATTAGATTTGATACCGCGAAATATCGACCGGGCACGAGTGCGGATGAAAGGAGAGACGGGATAAGGAGAGAAAAGGAGGACGAGGAGGTGTATCTGGCGCGTACTCTGTATACGTCGAATCGTCGAACCAGAAGATACATCGAACACGTGTCAGCGTTGCGATCCCGAGGCACGTGATTGCGAGAGAGGCTCTCCCCCCCTTCTCTCTCTCTCTCTCTCTCTCTCTCTCTCTCTCTCTCTCTCTCTCTCTCTCTCTCTCTCTCTCTCTCTCTCTCTCTCTCTCTCTCTCTCTCTCGTGTGCCATTAAGGCTCGATCCACACTATCGATCCGCTCTCACGCTCAGGTCGCGCGCCGGTCACGCTGCGCGAAATATTTTTCCACTGTTTATAACGTAGGTATTCATATTATCATATTATCGGTAGATATTCATATTATCGGTAACGCTCAAGTTTCGGTCCGATTTCGCTCCAGTAACGATCCCTCGAAAGAATATTTTGCCGGAGCGTGATCGAAGTTGTCCGGAGTCGTACCGATAATGTAAACAGACTTTCGATCAATCCACCGTCAGTTTTCGCAGACTCGCAGTTTTCGCAATTCTCGCAGTCTCGTGACTCTCAAGCAGAATCAAATAATAATAACAAGAATAAGAAAATATGAATAAAGAAAAATTGTGGTCATTTGAAAAAGTTACGTATACATGTATATCGTGTTATAATTAGAAATTAATTATGAACATATATAGGAAAATATGACAAAATATTAATGTTTCTGAACAAAAGAGAGCAAATAAGAGCTGACGCCGATGTTCAAGGGAAATGTTAATGTTTAATCTAATAAACACAATTTTTTCTCAGATGTTTCAATCCTATTACTTGAATTTTCTTCGGTGAATTCGCATCATAGCAAGATTTTCTTTAATCAACAATATGTTATAATTGAAATAAAAAAAAATAGAAATAAAACCGATGCCTTAAACTCCGGTCCTTGTGTTGTCTTCAAGCATTTAAATAAAATTAGAATCAAACTAAATGAAAGTTAGAAAAGAATCCGATAATAGAATTGTAGATTTTTAGGCAGAAACTACACTGATCGTCTGAGATAGAACCGAGAGAGCGGATCGATGAGTGATTCAATAGTGCGGACATTTTAGGAACACGGATCGGATCGTGAGCGAACCGACAGTGTGAATCGAGCCTAAGACCGCTCGCCTAGGATCGTGTCCCAATCCGTCGAATCGTCGCCACGGCGCGGCGAGGCTGCAGAAGTCGGACGATTAGATTTACACCGAGCGTCGTAAAGCGCATGTAACTTCGGCGTGTGCACTTTAACGGATCTCGTTCTCGCGCGGATTTAGGACCGTGTGAACTCTCGCAATGAAACACCGGCTGACTCGGGTGCACGATGAATAGTGCAGCTTGCGGCGGCGTCGTAAAATAGACGCGTAATTAATAAGTAAAATCACGTAAGAGCGTTCGCGGTTAGGTCAGAGGTCAGGTCGGACACGGGATGCATGCCGTGAATCTTTCATATCTGTTCGGGATCTCTAAAGATCCGCCCGCGAATGGGACCTGAATCGACTAATTTCCGCCGCTGGGAGACACAACTCTGACGACGCTTCCTATATTCAGAGCTGACTGCATAAACCGAATCGCCGACGAGAAACCGCGCACTCGACGATAAACAGGAACCGCCGCCGCGAGACGGCTGAGAGTCACTGATCTTCTCTCTCTCTCTCACTCACTCACTCACTCTCTCTCTCTCTCTCTCTCTCTCTCTCTCTCTCTCTCTCTCTCTCTCTCTCTCTCTCTCTCTCGGCCGAAGAAACAAGTACCCGGGGTACGTCGCGCGCGCGTGTGATTTTATTTAGGTCACGTGACACGTGAAATTACAGCTCGCGTCGAAGCTGCACACGCTTCGTCTCGGGGGGCCACTTCCAGCCGTTTAATCTTTCGGAGGAGTTTCTCGCTACACGCCTAAACGAGATAATCGTTATCGAAAGCTGGAAAGGGATCCTGAAGGGGGGAAATTATGGCGAACGAGAGGAAGAGTCCGGTACGCCCGGGGCATAACTCGTAGTTAAGAGGACGATAGCATCTCCAGACGGTCATTTCTCCTCAGCGCGCTCCAGCCGGTGCACCAGCCGTGTGCGAGAGGCAACGGAGAGGAGAGCTACGAAAGAGAGAGAGAGAGAGAGAGAGAGAGAGAGAGAGAGAGAGAGAGAGAGAGAGAGAGAGAGAGAGAGAGAGGACGCGCACCCGCCGTACGAATATGTTTTTCGCGCGGGAGGCCTTGCAGAGGGCGGTTCGCGGGGTTAACGCGAGTCGGGTTAGCCAAGGTCGCGCTCGCCGGCGGACCTTCGAGCGATCCCCGCTGGTGCCTCCTCTCGTCACATGGGCGACGTTAATCCTAGACCGGCTCTACTCGCGGCGACCGCGGAAAGCTGAATAGGAAGGAAGGATTGAGCCATGCGACGAGCGAATTCGACGGGAGTGGCCGACTCCCGAGAGAAGAACGCACGAGAGGAGACACCCCGCCGCCGCCGCGCCGAAAAGCGGGTCGCGCGACGAGCGATCGATATCCGAGAGATTCTCGAGAGATTCCACGGAGATCCCACGAGAGAGGCGTAGCGCGCGAAAGGCCACCAGCGTGAAAGTGTTTCGCGATCGTGTCCTGATCAGCCGTGCCGTTGCGTTGGCGCGAACACGCCAGGCGCTTTGGGGGAGCTGGGGGAGCGCGAGCGAGCAAACCAAACGCGGCACAGCCGCGCATTCGTCCGCGAGCGAAAGCGAAGCGCGCGGTTTTCTCTCGTCGCCCCTCGACCGACTTTTCTCACCCCATCTCCCATCCCTCTGCTGCCGCCTTTCTTCTCTCTTCGTCGCGCGCTCCGCTTTTCGGAGGGTCAACCACCACGCGCGTCATATCGCGCGCGGATCGCTGCGTTATCGCGAATTAATAAGATCCGAGTCGTCGTCTCGTAGAATACGTGAGATAAAAGCCAGAGGGCAGATTTGAGTTTTCCCGGAATCGTTTCCGCGACGATCGATCGATATCGGCCGTTTCCTTTTTCTCTCGCCACACCGAGAGACGGGGACAACTCGTTAGAAGGGACCACAGCGGGGAGAGATTATTATCGCTTTTCGAAGCGAGGATAAAAAGAGGGATTAATAAACCCGGCGAATTTATCGTACAGGCCTGCCAGCTGCTATCGCAGCACCTCGGCATTAAATCTGTCCATTCAGAGGCGACGAGTGCATCCTCGACGGCAGACGGGACGAGCCTCCTCGACACCCGGACGACCTTGAGGAGGTTCTCCGGGAGCTTAGCGCGGATAGTGGGCGGTCTGTGCGGCGGTACGTTCCGTTTTGTGCGTGCGTGCGTGCTCGCTCGTACGCAGCTTTATCGATCGGTCGCGACCCTTCGGGACATTACGAAGAGACAGACCGAATGCAGCGGCGTTTATGAGCGATGATGACTCAACGAGTTACTACGCCGCTACCAGGCAACCAAATAAGGCCTTCCCCGTGTTTGGTGTTCCTGGACCATGCACGACCGACAGCGGCGGCGGCGGCGGCGGCGGCATTGATCCGCGCGAGGCCGCGGATGTATTGTAATATATCGTTTTCGTTATCTACGCACGCGCCCGTGCTCGCACATAAGCGCGACGCAAGCGGCGATCGAGATCGCCGTTGATATCGTGATAACCTCGAGAATACGTCTCGCGTTTCTCGCGTCGCTTCCGGTTTCGTCTCGCTAGAATCACCTGATTGGACGAGCCGCGTTTCAGATTGCTGCTGCGGATGGATACCGCTGCGAATGTGACGCCGGACTTACTCGGAATGGGAAATATCCATCGAGTTGTTCCGTTGTTTTCTTAATACAATCAATAGCCCGCCTCGCTCTCTCCTCCCCCTCCCATTAGCCACTTTTGTACATTTTTATCTTGCAACAATAAATTTCATCTTAAGTCTTAGCTTGCACTAAATTTTATATATTTCACGTCAATAGTCACAAATGTATAAAAATGTAAGACATGAGAGACTATATATATTGGAGATGTGCGAATCAAGAATTTTTGCCGTCGAATCGAATCGAATTTCATTTTTTTAATTCGAATTCGAATCGAATCGAATCTATGAAATTTCATTCGAATTCGAATCATTAAAAAATTTAACATGACTATTAAACATGCACATAATGATGGAAGGTTTTAATATGAAAGGGGATATTGATATTGTAATATCATCTTAAAGTAAAATATATATTTAAATATTTAAAGTAATTTATAATTAAGTTATTAATTATAAGTTAAGTTAATTACAAGTTAAGGGTTCAAACATACAGGCCCAGATGTCTCGTTTTGTACTTGATGCATGCAAATATAATGCACGCTAATATATTTGATTCGTAATTGAATCTTCGATTCGAAATTTTCGAATTATTCGAATTCGAATCATAAGGATTCAGATTCGATTCGAATTCGAATAGTTCGCACATCTCTAATATATATATATATATATATAAATAGACACCCTGATCGTTTTCTCTTTCTCTTTTCCGAAGATAAAAATAAGATACAGCGAAATCGATTAAAATATTTGGATGTGTTCCGTGAAGTGTTGTTTCTTTTTTTTCATTTGTATGTTTAACGTTCATATTTATCAATTCTTTGAGTCATTAACGCTAATTAACGCAAGGTTCTCTTCAGCGTGTCCACGGTACGAAAAAACATGCTCGTCGACTCCATAAAGCATTAATAAAATCTGATATTCGGTGGAATAAAAATAAATTTATTTTCTTTTTTTTTGTCGGAAACACATGTGTGTAAATGTACATGTTATAACGAGAAGCAGCGCGGCGATTAACATCCGACAGCGAATAAACGGCAAGTGCCAGCGCGCTTCGCATAGTACGAAAACCAGATCTTTGCTGTAAATAAACTTTTTAAAGATACAAGCGAGACGATTAAGTTTGCGACTCGTTCGGCCACGAGTGACGTAGAACATCGGTTCCCCCCTGTCAAAGATCTCCCTAAAACTCGAGCTAAATACGATCGGGTACCGGTTGCGCATAGTTTATTATCGCAAGATAAAAATAATAGAAATGCAACGCCGCGAAATAGCAACGGGAAACTTGCACGAGAAAAGGAAGAAGAGAAGAATCCTCCTCTTCTTTGTCCGATTCTTGCCAAAGAATTCTACACACACCTTTGTACTTTTTTGAGAAAATTCAAAATGGAATCTCGAAAAAACGTCCTCGCAAAAAAATTTTATATTCGCCAGAAGCGAAATAGATTAAGTTCGGAGGACCCTCGGATACGAAAAATGGATCATGAGGAGAGATCAAAGAATGCTTCGGAAGGTTATTGACCGACTACCTGCTCGCTCACGTGATCCTCGCCCGATTCTTGTTTTTCATCGTTTCAGAGGCGCTCATCCAACATTAAATCTTTATGGCACGGAATACGAAGATTATCGTCAGTTTGACTAACCAAATCCGTTAGGATACGGTAAGTAAGGATTACGATATGGAAAATTAGTTTAAGCTTAAATGGATTGTCGATAACGCATATAAGATACATATTTCATTATTATTATTATTATTTTACTGGCAAGTTGAATTTTGCAAGATTACTTAAACTGCCAAAAAGTGGATTTTCAAAAGTTATACAATGTTATTAAAATTAAGCATCTAGCGGTTTTCGAGGTCACTGTTTACAAAGATAAAATTAATATTTTTCGAGTTCAAGATGATGAATAACGATTAAATCATAATTGTATATCATCAAAATAAAGTTCAACATCTGTTACAAGAACAAGTTAAATAGCAAAAGTATATAAAATTATCCAAAATGTAAAAAATAAAATATTAAAATAATGAGAATAGATATAAAAATATATAATATATGGACAATACTTTATTCTGGTTATCTATGTTGATTCGAAGACGCACCTATTTGAATTTTTATTTTTAAAATTCACCGTTAAAAAATTCACCGTTAAAAAGGGTGATCTTGAAAACTTCAAGATATATTTTAATTTTATTATCTTTGTAAAACTTTTACATTCTTTTCAATTTTAAATCGGTCACTTACATCCATCATCTTGAATTTTGAAATTCATCGTTGAATAGGTTTGATCCCGAAAACTCTCGAATATTCAATTTAACAAATATTAAATTACTAGAAATCTCTCTCTCTCTCTCTCTCTCTCTCTCTCTCTCTCTCTTTTTCTCTCTCAAAATACAATATTGCACTTCTGCCAGTTAAGGAGTTAAAGAGTCTTCGTCCGTACCCAGATCCCAGATCGTCAGATTGGTGGAACTCATTAATCGGATTCAAAGTTTCAACCTAAACGACAGTCTTAGCTTTTCGGATCTTTCACTTAATGATTCACCACATTAACGAGCAGTTTTACCAAGCCTGTTTAATCCAACTCTAATTTAAGTTAGTCTTCGTCTATCTCGCAATTCTAGTTACTCGACCAAAAGTAGGGCGGGGGTATGGAATTCACAGTTAAGCCGTGATATATTTTGGACAAATACCGTTGAGATAGCGTGCAATATATTTCACGTCAATTACCACCGGTAGAGTTTAAATTAAAGACGCAAAATTTCAATAAAAAGGATACGCGAGGTACTTCTGGCGCGAACACCAGCGGAGTTACTTGCAACGTTTCACCATCTCAAAGAAGTATCTTCAGAGGAGAGACCTCTGCGAATTGCCGCGCGTTTCACGCGAGAGAAAGAGAAACGAGGAAAGGTGTTTTGTCTCTCCTTTGTCTCTTTCCACATCCAGAATTCAAGAGAGCGCCGAGTGTATCCAGCCGCAGTCGCGTACACGTCTGTCAGAATAACACGCGTAACAATGCAGTAATCGCGGCCTTACAACCGTCCGTCGCGAAATTCAATTGATTTCGGACCACCCGGTAGCGATTATCCACTTGCCCCGCTGTCCCTTTTAACGTCCGTCGTGCCGACGGCTATCAGAGCGATGTAATTCCGCTCACGATCGGTTTATTCTTTAAAACTACATTGCTTTCTGCACTGGTCTTGAACGGGAGAAGATGGGGAAAGAGGGGGAGGGAGGAGGGGAGGGAGATCTATCTTCTGTCCGTTGTATATCGAGAGCGCATAGGGAGGCGCTGTGATCCGACGAAATAAAGGGGATTCCCAAAGCCGGGCAGAACTTTGAACTTTCTCATGGCGATACAATTACACCGGCGAGAGAGGCTCGGGTTTGCGTCATTTGGTTTACCGCAGGCGTCTGTTCGCCTGTTCGTTTCCAAACAGCGAGACCCGAGAAAAGGAACGGAATATCTCCGATCGGCACGGATTTACACGCCCGAGACTGGCGAGAATTTGTTATTTTCTCGCATCGCGCGCGCGAGTCGAGTCGAGTGAGAAGGCTTGAAATGCTTGAAATCGCGGAATCGCCGGGCGAATACGAGGGACAACGCGTTGCCTGACAATTCGTACAAGCTCCGAGAGAGAACAAAGAGGAAATAGCATAGAAGCAGAGAGCAGCGGGGGGGGGGGGGCGATATTGTGGGCGCAGCAACAACGCCCGCGATGAAAGAAGTTCCCCTTCATCGCAACTCTTTCTCCAGCTAAACGTTCGACGTTATCGAAGAAAAAACGATCTAGATTCGGCCGATCTAAACGTGCGCGCTCGGCCTCTGCCTCGTCGAGCCGCAGCGCGTGCAATTCAACACACACCGAGCACCGTAGCTTTGCAAATATATAATTTGGCTCTCGCTAATTATCGGGAACTAATGCCTAAATTATATCTCGCGCCGAACACCGCCACTTTTCTCGCGTAATGAATGGGGAGAGGCTGGAGTACGTAAACCGGGGAAACAATCGGGCCCACGAACTATTGTCTATTATCTCGATGGCGCCGAAAGGTGCCGCGAGTTAACCCGACTCGAACGAGTTTCACGGCGAGCGCTGTTAAGGAGAGAAGAAAGAAAGAAAGAAAGAAAGGAAGGAAGAAAGGAGAATCGGTTTAAAGGCCACGGCTCGGCTGGTCCTTTCGAAAGTGGAGCAAGTTTATCGGGTTGCCCGTTGCGATACCGTGAAGCGCTCACACACACACACACACACTCCGCTATGGTTCACTTTGATTCGCCGTTACTCGCCGATTCGCTCGTCCCCGACGACGACGCACACGCGACGCTTCTTCTTTCTTCTTCCCTCTTCACTCGGCGAGCGTCGAGATGAGCTCGAGATGCGCAAAAGATCGCGCGCGCGCGCGCGTAATAAATGCCATAACCCACTTTCGTCGGCTCTTGATACTTTTCATTGACTCTGACTCCTTTTTGTTCATTCGCCGGCTCAGTTTTTACTGCAAGTCACCTTAGACACCTAGAAAGCGAGAGTGGAACGATAGTCGGCCGAGCGGGGGGAGGTCTAGTCGCGATCGCCACGGTGAAAGCGCTTTCCGGGAATCAGGACCGTCGTTTTCATAAATTTTCGACTCGGAGACTCTCGCGCAGTCCGTTAATTTGCCAGATTGCAGGCTGCGCGCGACCGCTAAGCGACTTCGCGAACAAAGAACTCGCCTCCGGGGTTAACGTCTTTCTGCGATTCCGCCTCATTAAGTCGGCGAGACGCGGTATTCCCTGTGTCGCGGCGACCGTAACTGGAACTAAATGAAACGTCGCGAACTTCGTGTCACGAAGACCTTGATTCGTGCGGCCCGCTTCTGCGGATATCTCCGAGTGATTTCGCTCTCCTACGGAGTAGGATTCTACGTAGGCCTCCTGTGTCTTCTCTCCTGTGCCGACGATCCTATCGCGATTGTCCCGCGAGAAAAGGTCCCCGAGTCGAGAGGAGTAGGTCTCTCCTCTCTCTCTCTCTCTCTCTCTCTCCGAGATCTCGTCGGCTTCGTTCGGCCCGCGAGAATCGCGCAGAAAAGCAACGTTTACGTAACGACCGAAGCGCGTCGAAAATTCGATCGTAAGATCTGCGTCATTACTTTTCGTAACACGGAGCTCGGCTCGGTGCTGAGCCTCGCCTCGCCTCGCCTCGCCTCGCCTCAACAATTCCGCGCCGTTGCCGCCGTCGGCGCTTTCGCGCCGCGCTAAAATGCGCGTATATAATTACTTTGTCACGGCGATTCGCCGGCATCCACCGCGCGCCATTGAGATAGTTTCGATCGTGCTAATCGCGCTAACTCGCGCTGTCGCTCGCGTTGCACAATACCGTTACGCGTGTGCGCCGACTCCTGGGAACGAGATCTGTGTGTGACGTCATTTTTCCCGCACCTGCACCGCGATAAGTAGATCGCACCCGCCGCCGCGTGCACGGGCCGGAGGTGTGAGCAGTCGCAGGTGCACTTGCCGGGCAAATTAGCAGGTCGAAACGCCAGCAATTTCGGACAATGACAATGTCCCGGGTTACGTTTCACGTTGAAACATCACGGATATCCCGAAAATTGCAAGGATGCTCCCACCCACCCACAAAGAAAAGTATTCTATTTGTAAAGTGATTTCTCCCATGGTGTCATATTCCGAGCCTTTTTACAGAAGCCTCTCACGGAAAAAGGATTCCTCCTCTTTCGATAAACTCGACTCAAGTGAACGAATCAAGTGAATCGAAGATTTATCAGAGATATCACTCTATTTTCCTCTTATTTCACGAGGATTTCCTCGTATGTCAATTAATTTTCCTCTTATATGAGGAGGAATATGTTGATTCGAGTGTCGGTTTCTTTTTGTTCAGTCATGCTCTAAATAAAAAATTTGGTCAAATACAGTTTATAATCTATTGCATCAAGTTGAATAAATTAACTAGTAATAACCAGTAAGAATAAAGTACAGTAAGAATAAATAATAATCAAATTAGGACCGCAGCTTTGTGGAACCTTAAGAGACGTCCGTCGCATTTGCACTTTTCCCCGCGGGGAAAATAAAAGATTAGTCGTGTCAGCTGAAAAATTACACGCACGGAGAGTGACGAAAGTCGGGACAACGTGTTTGTTTTCGACGCAGAAAGAAAGAAAGAAAGACTGGATGTATCGAGTGTATATTTAGTGAAAGGCTAATCGCGTAATTATCAGCCTTTTTTTACCAAAAACATCTGGCACACTTCGTTACCTCGGCCGAGCGCGCGCGCCTCGCTACAGGACGAATCAATCTCCGGGATTGCCGCACGGATCTCCCTCTTCCCCCCCCCTCCCCCGCTCCTCGGGGTAATTTATTACATGCTTACGCTACATCCTTCCAAAGCGTTTCTTTTTTTTCCGCCGAGTCGGCCGTTCGGCTCGCGCAATGCCGATGCCGCTTTTTGCAGCGCGATTACGTCACGAAGAAGCGCAACGCGCACGCGTTTTGGCATAGCGTCGCGTTACGCAAGAACCGATGACGTAGCCAGAGTATATCCCGAGTACTCGTTCTGTCAGCGGAAAGAAGAACCTCTCCGACGAGCTCCTCATAGCGCGCGCGCGCGCGCCTCTGTTCGAATGACTGATGCGTCGCCCGACGCCGCGTTAATTACGCAATCACGGACACGTAATGTGGAACACGATCGATTCGCTGCGACCGATCGATCATCCCTCGCAGCATCTGTGCAACGTATTCCCGCCGTCTTATATTAACAGCCTCGCGCGCCTCGATCGAATAAATCTCGCAATTGGACGGCCGTGTACTCGCCCGTTGAACACAGAACGCGCATCAGAAGTTTCCAGTTGAGAAGAAAAAAAAAAATGTAGCCGGGACACCCCGACATTTCTGCACACTGAACTCTAACTCTCGGTCATTCAGGCCAAGCTCCGTCCCGAGCGAGAGACATACATGCGCGATGTTACTCATGGTTCGACCGCTTAAGACTCTGATCGGGCTAATTGAAGTGTCACTCAAAGTTCAAAGTTACATTCCAGCGGATTTACGAGCAGCGGCTAACGCGCGAGAAATGTTTCGCGTCGCTTCGACAGACCGCCGAAACACTTTCATTAAGTTAGCCTCCCCCCAGCGAAAATAAAAAATCTGCAAAATAGGTGCAAAAGTGCTAATTAGGTGCTACAATCTCGAATTTGGTGCTTGCGTGGTTTGGCAGAAAAAGAATAAAATAATGGGGAGGGGGGGCTAGCTTAATGTTAACTTAGCCCCCCCTCCCCAAATAAGAGAAACGTACGACATGTAAAATCGAAAACAAATAATGTCGAAATTAGGTGCTAATTAAGTGCTCCAAGAAACAATTGTTTCAGATATTAAAAATATAGCACCGCTCAAAGATTATAACAAAGTAAATGTATCATCTCAACGTCGACTGTTCAAGAGAAAACTAATATTATAAAATTAGGTGCTCTCGTGGCTATGGCATCAAATTACTCGTCTCTTCACGTACTATTGAGATATCCAAACGTCGAATTAAGTGCTCCTCCCGTTTTGCAAAAATTCGCACTTAAATGTCGGCGGGCCATACAGGAGAGGGCCGGGTGGCAGAAAAAAAATAAAATAATGGGGGAGGAGACTACCTTAACGTTAACTTAACCCCCCTCCAGTAAGAAAAACGTACAACCAACACGTAAAATCGAAAACAAATTATGTGAAAATTAGGTGCTAATTAAGTGCTCCAAGAAACAATTCAGTCTCTCGCCGAAACGCACGCACGCACGCACGCACGCACGCACGCTCTCTCTCTCGCTCGCTCGCTTGCCATCGCTCGGTCCGTGGACGGATTTCCACCACTACATCTGCTACAATTGTCGCGAATGTATGCTATTAGCTACTTTCCCTCGTGTGGAATACGAGCCGATACTTCCCGTGTATTTTCCGCCGCGATCTCTCAGAGGCGTTTTTTCGCCGCATTTTGCTGCTTCGCCGTAGAATTCCGCGTAGAAGTGTTCACGGTAACAACGCGAGATCAGGCTGCAGGAGCGTTAGAAAAGGCGCTTTCTAATGACAGGGTTGGCTCGATAATCGCTCTCGCGGTTGCACAACCGCCGCGCGACTCGCAGAGTCCATTTATCGCGGCGCGGCGCGGCGCGGCGCTCGCTATGGCGAGACGCGTCGCGGTCGTTCGACCGGATACCGGAACCGCGATTTTCCGTCCCGCTCGTGTACCTGACGTGGCGTGTCACGTGCACCGGCTCTCGACCACGGGAGCCGCTCATTGCGTCGTTTCGCGTCACGTGCCACGGCCGTGACGAAAGTGTGTCGTGACCGGTCGTCGTGCAATGAGCCGGCCGAGACAATTGTGACACTTATGAGACGCACGATAAGCCGAGCAGGTCTCTCTCTCTCTCTCTTTCTCTCTCGCTCTCGCGCTCGCGCTCGCCTTTTGACCTTCTAACCCCGAGAACGCCGGCGCCGGACACATGATACGATATCGTAATCCACCGGCGCGGCGGCGCACCGAAATCTCGCGAGTCGCGCGAAATCGCCGCGGCCGCCGCGTCGAGAGGAATTCCCCCTACAGCCCTAAATCGGCGACCGAGCTATTCGTCTCTTCCATTGTATTATCTGCCATTGTATACTCCGCACCCTAGGATAATTTCTTTCTCCTGATACTCGGAATGACGGAGCCTCTTCAAACTACAACTGCAGCGGCGATTAAACGCCACCTGTTTCTTTTTTCTACCGGAACGATCGAAATAGATCAGATTGTTGAAAAGAATGTTATGATTTAACGGCAAGAATATTTAATATTTCTTTTTCTTTTTCTAATGAGTGAGCTTTAGAAAATTACTCTGTTAACATGAATCTTGACGAGAATACTCCAAGTGATCTCGAGTTAATACTCTTGAATGCATTTTCCCTCGACAAGTCTATGTGCTGTGATGATACATCTGATATCATTAAAATGTGTGAAAGAATGTCGCCGTTCTCGGTGGGCTTTTCTATAAGTACAAAGCTGGAGCGCGGCTACACTGTAGCGGGTTTAAGATTAGATTACGACAAACATTCGTTCGTTATTATCACACAGACAAGGATCAAGATGCACATATTGATCTGAGAATGAGTAGTGTAACACTAATCGCGATGTCATATGACTTGAAGACTATTGGCGTGGAAATTAACGGCAATTAGGGCGCGGTTCTCGGAAGTTTATCCCCTTGTAATCAACGTCCGCAGGAACATAAAATGCATCGCCGTACGAATCCGAAGTAATTTCCACAGGAAATTGCAAACCGGTCGTTCCCGGCCCTCGACTCCACTGTTAACCCACGGCGGAGAAGAATGCGGCGGGCGCGAGAGGAACGCGCGCGGATAACTACCGATAACAATTTATGAACGGGATGTAACGTACAGCCGGAGCCGGAGCCGGAGCCGGGGCCGTGAACGCACCATGAGGAGCGTTCACCCGCGTGACAAATCGCGCCGCTATTCGCAGCTTAATCCGGAAGTAGCCGGCGCGCGCGGTATTTATCCGCACGCCAACGCGCGACGATCAATCTCGGCACAATTACACGCGGATAATCTCGCCTCTGGCCGAGTTGTAATTCGAGGCGGTCAATTATATCATCGGGTCGTGCCTCGCGCCGCGAGACCGCCGCGAGAAGGCGAGAAGAAGGAGAATGATGACTCGTCGTCGAAGAAGCCACCGCTCGCGCCGTCCGCGGTAGCGGCGATAATAATTTCCGAAATACGAAAATGGCGAGCCAGTATATTTTCGTTGCTCTTCCTCTTCCTCTTCGTGCGACGAGCACGAAAAACCCGACGGCGAGAATTGACTCGTCGCTGCCGCGCGCCTCCTGTCCTGTGGCGTCTCGCAGCGAATTTCGCGGCGATCGGTCTCGCTCGCGGCGGAGGATCAACGGCGGCGGGGCCGAAAAGAACCCCGACTCGGCGCGTTCGTTGCTCGCAGAAAACCACATGCAGACCACGTGCAGCGGCCTGTGACGGCCAGCCGCGGCCAACGGCGTGGAACGCCAAATAAATCACGACGTTCGCGCGCGCGCGCGCGCGCGCGCGCCCCGGCAGAGCCGATTCCGCTCGTCCCCGGGGAAAAATCCGCCATTTTCCAGCGGCCGTTAATTCCTTCGCGAGGCACCGACCGCGAGGTGGCGATACGCGTCGCGGGTCCTGTCGCGCGAAACCTGCCAAGTCTAGAGCGTGTTTTGGGGTTGCGCTGACAAGTTTCCCTCATAGCGACCTTCCGCGGCATGCCCAAGAGCGATCGTTGCAATCGACATTCAGATCTCTGCACACAATGACCTTAAGAAACCTCAGACGAGCGGCCAAGCCGCGTGTGGGAGACGAGATGATTCGTCGCGAGTCCGCGGCGAGAGAAAGGAGATTCTCCGACTGGCGATTTGGACGGAGGCGGATCGGATTCGATTTCGAGGTGCGAGGACCGAGAACCGTGTGCGTTGCGGTATGTTCCCGTTCGAATTTCTCCGGGACGTTCCACGATCGCGCGCCCTCGCAGTCTTCTCTCGTGCTCGACGGCGCGCGATTCGTTTCGTGAAAACGACTCCGAGACAGAGCAGCGGAGATCTTCGAGCGGCAGGATATCTCCTCGCCGAGAAGCGGGGCGAGCGAGCGAGCCGCGTGCGTGTCTCTCTCTCTCTCTCTCTCTCTCTCTCTCTCTCTTTCTCTTTCTCGATCGGGCGTTACATAATAAAATATATTGAATATTCATGAAATATACCGAAAAAATATTCGCGGGAGAAATATATTGATATATCCAGGAGATATATTAATATATCCACGAAATATATATACTATTAGGGATAACGGAATAAAACATACACACAATAAAAAGAAATGTTGTTAACTAACCTGGAATTTAAATTAATTCTGGATTAAAATGGGAAGAACCCGTACTACAACCACGGAAACTGAAGGCTTTAAAATACGAAGATACTTCCCTCCCGGTATTCCCGTAATAATGTACTAAATATCTACGAAATATATTAACCCTTATTGTGCACGGTGGTGTCAAAACGACCCCAAAGATTCTCGATGATGATTTATGGTATGTTAATCTTCAAAAATAGGACTTGTACTGCTATCTACTGTTAGTTCTGTGTCTCCTCTTTCAGCCCAAGCACGATGCGCCATGATCTAAACGTCAGTACGATTCTGATTGTGAAGTGAAGTTGACACTCTCCTGTCTGGAGAAACTTTTTTCAAAGTCTTACTATTGTATTAATTTTTTTCTTAAAGAGACATATATCGAGAGTATTTCCTCAAAATTGCTGCACAAGACATTAAAAATCACGTTCGCTGCAATATTTTAAGTAAGAAAAAGTAATTTCTCGTGTTTTTTTGCTTCACAAATATTTTTTTCCCTTTTGAGATCAAATTTTATTCACAGAAACGATGCTATCATTTAAAAATATATTTGAAATATATCCTGGAACTTTTTCCAGCCGAGAAAAAAATAATGGTTTCATTGCAGTACGCATTTTTGTAGCTGGGCTCGCGAGAGACCCCCGTCGTATAACCATTATACGGCGATTCTACAGAAGTGTGCACAACAAGGGTTAATATATAGAGTATCCACGAAATATTCGAATATGCTGAATATCCACGAAATATATTAATATAGCGAATATCCACGAAATGTACCGACATACTGGAAATCCACGCCCACGCGTCAAGATGTCGCGACTTAGTCGGTGCGCGACCCACGTTCCGGATCCGGATTCACAGAGCCAGGGGCGAGTTGCCATCGGAAGCGATCGATTCCGGGCCGAAGAAAACCTCGAGACGCGCGCTATAAAGCACCGGAAGTGGCCGAGTCGACTGTAGGTTAATGATCGGTCGGGTCGCTGACACTCACCGCGCGTAAGCATAAAAGCTTGTCCCCGGCTCGCGCTCGCGCGCGGACGGGTAACGCGTAAGTTTAAGTACGGGCGTAAAAAGTAACGGGCCCTGCTGAAAAGAAGTCGACGAAACGACCTGTAGCGAATCACGCGGCCCCTTTACCTCGTTGTCCTTGTAGGGACCAGTTTCTCGTCGGCGGTGGCCGCCGCGCGCCGCGAGAGGAATCTCCGCAGGTTTCTTTGCAGTGCGCCCTTTCGGATTTCACCGGCAGAGAGGCATCAAACCTCTGAACGAGCGATGGCCGATCCGCGACTCCGCGTTTCCGCGGAGTTTCGCGAGCGCGCGCTTCCGCTCGCTAATTGGCCGGCGAACAACCGCGGGGACTTTTCATCGAGCGATCGCCGAATGGAAAAATGTCGTACGAGCGCTTCGCGCACGCGGCTCTTTGTATCTCCGCGCGATCTTGACAAGAATGACGTCGTGAATGATGTCGCTCTTGTGTGTTGAATTATGGAATTATGCGGCGTCTTCGATGAATCGTAAACACACATCGTAAATACCGCCGACCTATCGATTTGTCGATACGAGGATTGATCGTACGGTTTTAATGAATCGAACGATCGCCGTGAGAGCCGGCGAGATAATCTACATGCCGGATTACTTTTTTTATATTAATCACAATATTCATATGCGGTTGAACGAAACTGATCGATACAAGGAAAGAACCACTTTGCATTTTCATTATGTGAGAGCCGGATTTTCCTGCTTCTACCGACAACTTTTCTCATCGCTGTCAACGAACGTCAACGTGTCAACGTCGACGTCACACACTCGTGTGTGTTTCGTCAAGAATCTCGCGGCGCGATATCGCTCGCTTCGTCGATATTGTCGTTATTTCTTCCCTGCCTTTATACATTACACTTCAGCATCGAATAACGCGAATGAGACAAGCTATCGCGAGAAATTGCAGTCCAGATCCATGAAATTCCCTGCGAGCGGTAAGACGACATATATTTATAGCAGGCTCAGTGCGTTAAATTGCCTACGAACTCCCTGGTCTCTTCAAGTGGAAAAAAGTCCCCTGAAGAGGGGACCGCCGCGAGTTCTTCGGGTTTAGCCAAGCACATAGCGAACACGCTGCGAAGTATACAAGAGAAACTCTCAAAGAGGGCCGTTTTGATTGTAATACATTACAGTCCGTCAGGTCGGCCAGGACTCAAAGTGATCTTTGCAGCACGTGTGTGGTCTCGGCTCTTCCTCATCCACGTGAAAGAAGCGTTCTCTTTTTAGCGGCCGCTGTCGATGGCCATCTCATTTCCATGGTAATCGAGTAACCGGCAGTTCGGAATCGCGCGCGATCGACGAGACGATTTACGAGGTCGACGGTCATGGTGGTAACAATACGCGGCCCATAAAAGCGCCCACGTGTCTGTCCGCGAGCGCGAGAGCGAGAGAGGAAAGGAGCGATCGCGCGTTTTGCCGGACTCCTAGTCGCTTCCCCGGCGAAGAATCGCATCGGGAGATATTTACGAGCCCGCGACGCAACAACGTTGCTAGCAGCTGCGGCCGCTAGTTCATCATTAATTCCACGAGACTCGCATTACGCCGACGGCGCTCATTTATCTCGCCTTCTCTCTCTCTCTCTCTCTCTCTCTCTCTCGTGCGCACACGCTGGATGACCGCGCGACGGGGAATTTTATTCGGTGGCGATTCTTTTGTCGTCACGACCTTTAACGCGACGACCGCTAACATTTCGCATCGCGGTATTTGCTCGTCGGATATAATTACGCTATGATGCAAACCGTTCTGAGAGAGAGAGAGAGAGAGAGAGAGAGAGATGTGCACAATTGAAAGTTTTGCCGACATGTACGAAAGATTGTAATTATTTAATCGTAAAAATCATGTTGAAACAGAAAGAATGAAAATCGTCCCTAGACTAATCTCCAGTCGAGAGAGAAAGAGGGAGGAGGAGAGAAGTATAATTTGCCAAAGATATTTCCAGACCTTTCGTCCAATGCACGACTATGCAGTCATCCGTAATGATCTCTCCTTAACTTTCGCACCCGGCATTGTCCCGGTCGGTTTCACGACTCATAAAACACAATTAACACATATCCCATATGTTTCGCGTCTTATTGACTGTTTCTTGTTACCCCCCCCCTCTCTCTCTCTCTCTCTTCCGAACCACCAAACAGCGATAATTGGGATTGCGAGAGCGCCATGATCGATCATTAACCGCGGAATTTATGCCCCGACGACAGGGAATCGTCGAATTTGCCGATTATATGGCGAAGGAAAAAGAGAGAAGGAGAGAGAGAGAGAGAGAGAGAGAGAGAGAGACAGAGCAATAGAATCGTGATTCTTCCTCCTCTTCTTTTCTTTCTTATCGCGTCGGCCGTGCTTTTCGATTTGCGCGAAACGACCGTCGCTTAAGAACGCGCCGCAAATAGCGTGGAATGATAACGCGCGATATGTAACGACGATCGCATGTTCCTGGCGATTTAAAGTTACGTTAGCGGCATCATAAACGATTTATCACCGCGGCAATTTGCATCGCGGCAGGAGGAACACAGCCTACTAATGCATCGCGAAGTAACCGACAAGTGCGTATCCGGTGCGAGCGCGCTTTTTCCGCCGAACGACGCACTCACTTGAGCGTAAAAGAATATGACATAAAGATACAATAAAGATACACGCGCGCGCGCGCACGTGAGATATATCGTGCACGCACTCGAGCGCACAAAACGAGACGCTAAATCGTAATCGCGAGCCGTTAAAATCATGAGCCGTCGCAATGTCAGCCGGTACCTGCTATTTCAAAACGGGATAAATATATAGAAAAGTGCACACACCTCACCGATTTTTTTCAATTTGAAATATGTTACAAAGGATGAAATTCTGAGTGACTTTTCCTAATACAATTATACGGGGGTCGCTTGTAGTTTCTGAGATATTTGACTCTAAAGTTTTATAACTGTACGTCGAGAATGTATTTGAAGTAGACAAGCAGTTTTCATTCACTTTAAATATAGGAAACAGTACATATAAGCGGGAGAGGGGCTCCGCCCCCTCCTCCCCAAACAAATCCTAACCTAACCTAACTTGTTGCATCTTTATATATTTCTGGACACTGTTGCAAAAAAGTTCTCTTCTAGATCTATCACCTGGCTCAACTTAACTTATTATAATATTTGTATATAATTAGATGCTGTGGCTTTTAAGGAGATCTTGTCAATATCGCCCAACAATAATATAAAGATGCAATAAGTTAGGTTAGGTTAGGATTTTTTTGGGGGCGGAGGCCCTCTCCCGCTTATATGTACTGTTTCCTGTATATTTCTATGTAAACACTATGTTTGAATCAACTGTTTGGATTGTACTGTAAATAACCCCAGCTTATGATATCTGGAATTTAATTCCAGGATAATCAAAATTCCTTCTCCAAAACTTTAAGATATCTCGGAAACTATAAGCGACCTCCATATAGTTGTATCAGGACGTCACTCAGAATTTCATCCTTTATAACATATTTCAAAATGAAAAAACCGGTGAAGTGCACCCCTTTCTATATATTTACCTCTACTTTCAATATATTTCAACGTACAATTATAAAACTTTAAAGTCCAATATCTCAGAAACTATAAGCGATATAAGCCCCATATAATTGTATTAGAAAAAGTCACTCAGAATTTCATCCTATATAATATATTCCAAAATAAAAAATATCGGTGAGATATACCCTTTTCTATATATTTACCCAAAGCGGTCCTGTACTTTTATATTCCTTTATCTTTTTCGTCAAATGTACAAATTTACAATTCTGATTTTATGAAGGCTGATCAAGCTGCATAGTGCCTGATACACTGATGACTATCAGCTGTATTAAGTTATCTAAACCAAATTACTGGAACATGATAAATCATATGATTATATATATGAAAACAATCCACCACATTAATCTTGCTTCCAAAAGTAGTTTTTCTCCCGCTCCAACCACATTAAAACCACATTAAAAAGTTATAAATGAAAAGCTATGAATGAAGATAACTTAATAAACCGTAAACTTTCGTATCGAGAGCGTCGCTTCTCGGTGCGACAAAATCAGCGCGCGGCACAGCTACAAAATTCTAAGAAGAGACCAACCGTCAGACAAAAGCCGGATTAACTGCGCTCACTCTGCGCGCTGTATTATCGATGCAGCATTTCCAGCTGCCATTGATATTCTTTCCAGAGACCATCTACTAACGCGATCGCGCATCCGGTACTACCGTACAGACGCGCACGACGTTTCTGCATACGTCGGACGTTGCGTCGAGATCGAGGCTCGCGCGCGAAACGCGACAATTCTGACCAAGCGGCACAGCAAGCAGACGAAGGCGGCGCGGAGGGAAAGGAGAGAGAGAGAGAGAGAGAGAACGAAAGGGCGAGCGACGAGCGATATATTATTTCGCTCGGGGGATTGCGCGTTTATCGCGCGCCGGCGCACCGCGTCTCTCCGTTCTCTTTTCGTTCGACCTGGAGGATGAACACGGCGAATTGCTCAACTACCGAGAGCGAGATGACAATGCGGTGCCGCGGCGGCCCGAGCCTTTGCAGCACATCCTCGCGCTGCGGTCCTATCTTATAATGCGATTTATACCGTCGTAAAGGTCAGAATCATGAGCTTGCGACTTTATTGCTTATCCGCCTCCTCGCGATATTAGCCGCTCTCGCGAACTCGCGGCCGAGTGGTTTTAGCCGTTCCTCGTGTGACTTTTCGCCGAACGAAAGAAACGCCGATGCGCCGTGATATGCTTACGCGCGCGCGCGTGTGTGTGTGTGTGTGTGTGTGTGTGTGTATGTGTGTGTGTGTGTCGAAGTTACTCCCAGACTCAAGATATTGGCTCTACGTTAATTCTCACTCTCGGCGAGTTCGTTTCAAATGTTTCTTCGCCATCGGGAATGTAACAAATGTATGATAAATCTTAAATAATAAATAACTCGACACGTGCACACGGGACGAATATTACTGGCCGATTGCGTTGAAAGTACTGTTCGTGTGTGCTAACGGCACTAATACCACACCTCTCTCGATACATTGCGCAAGATAAAGTCGCCGATATATAATGTACGATATAAAAGTATGCGCACGCTACAGAAATCGCGCTACCATTGAAAGGATCAAGCTCGAGAGAGAGAGAGAGAGAGAGAGAGAGAGAGAGAGGGGAGAAGGAGAGAGCCTCTCCCGCACGGCCACGACTCGACACCTGATACCCGCCTAATCGCGAGATTATGAATCGCGCGATTAAAATGCACGGAATGCCGACCACCTTCAATCGATCCGCTCGCGACGCGATTTCTTTCGCCGGCAATCGATCCCGATAAGCGATCCGGTTTGACGATATCGACGAAAGCTGCGATGACCGGTGCGCGGCGGTCGAGGTGCGAGGAGAGAGAACAGGAAAACGAAGCGTCGCCCTTGACCCTTACGCGTCCCTCTCGACGTCGCGAACTGCGGCGTCCGAGACAACGTGACCCCCCCCTCTCTCTCTCTCTCTCTCTTTCTCTCTCTCGTCCTCGTCGTCTCTTTCACTCGCGCCGAAAGAGAACGCTCGCGAGTCGTCCCGAAGCGGGTCAGGGTTTTCTGCTAGCGCGACTTACTTTTTCTAGAGCTAGGGGCTTACCCCCAATCCCCAAGTCGAATTGCAAATTCGCGCATGTCGCATTCGCTCTTCGCACTCGACGTTTCTCGGCAGCGCGCGCGCGCGCGGCCGCAAAGTGCAGCAGCAGCAGCAGCAGCAGCAGCGGATTGAGAAAACAATGCCTCGGCGGAAAGTACGATCGATCGGCGAGAGAAGTACAGTCATCCAGCGCTTTCGCCCAAATTGGCCGATCGGATCATGCAAACGACGGACGCTGAGAGCGGCTGGTGAGAGTGTCCGATAGAAGTTGCTCCGAGTGAAGTTTCGTTTCGTTTCGCGCGCGTGGACACGCGCGAGAGAGTTACAGGTGTGGGGACGTATACATTACGCGCGGCGGGGCGTCGAATTGGATTATCACGTGGGGAGCGCGAGAGAATTCCCGGAGATTTTCCCCCGATACTTCCCCAAGTAAATCGATCTCTTAATTATTTGCTCAACTTTCCCTCCGCGTAATACTCGAGATCGTACTCTTACGAGGGCATCGAACCGCACTCTGAAGCATCTCTTCTCTTCAACGACACGCCCAACACGAGAAAGTTCCCCTATCTCTATATATACAGCTCTCAAAGCCGGATCGTATGAATCTCAAGTGTGACCTAATATGCGAAGAAAAAGAGGAAGGAATCCTTTTTCCAACTAATATTATCAATGCAATCGTGTTCGCGAGCGCAAAAAACCCCTCCCCCCTCCCACACACACACACACACACACACACACACGACGTCGCGCCTTTCTTCACTCTTCGCGGCTTCACCGACCGGAAGCGCTCGTTGCTCATCGGCCGCGACCTCAAATGCGTCGCCTTCGCTGACGACGACGACGATGACGGCGGCGACGACGACCCGCGCATGTGGGTCGCGCTTAGCCCACTTCGCGACTGTCCCGCCACATCGCGACATCGTCGCGCCGCCACCGAGTGGCTGCACCGAGTCGAAACGGTCCCACGTGGAAAATTCCAGGTCGCCGCGCACGGTCGCGCGGCAGACACGGCGGAGCTACGCGGCGCGTTTCGAGATCGCAAGTTGTTTCTCTCGTTCCCTTGTAGCTCGACCCGGTAAGCTCCTAGTCGGAGCGCTTATGATTATTCCACCCACGAAACGGCGAATTATCGCTCATTGAGCGTATCAAGCACGCGCTTTTCGCGCGCTCGTCCGATAAATCATAAATCCAATCCGATAGATAAATATATCTCGTTTACTTTTGTCAGTGTCCCGACTAGAAATTTTGATCAGGTTCATCTCACTTTGATAAGGAGCTAATAGGGTGAATGAAAGGTAATCCTAAGTAAGTCAGTCCTTATAATGTCCTAACGACAAATGAGTAAGGAAGACCTTTATAAGGTTGTAATGATTATAAGGTTGTAATGATTATAAGATTATAATGATTGGGTCCACATTAGGACCTTGATGTACCAACCTAGTGTATGATATAATATTCGGTTCGGTTGATCAGGTTCTTGTCGGGATCTTATTCATTGTATCTAATATGATTTGCATTGTCAAGTTTTAACAAAACAACTTTTGGGTGTCATTTCGAAATATAAAGATGTTTGCATTGAAAAAACACTTCAGATCACTTGAATATATTTGTAAAATGCTATAGAAACTATCCTTTTTTTAGCAGTCAATAAATAGTTGTAAAATTAATGTGACATGCAACTTTTCTCTTTAACACTTTATGTACTTTATGTCTTGTCACCTTGTGATACTTTATGATATTCATTTTGTTTCTTTTTCGTAACATTTTACAAGTATGCTCAAGCGATCTAAAATATTATTTCATGCAAATATCTTTTTATTTGGAAGTGACATGAAAGAATTTTCAGCGTGTCATTTTTTATTCCTAATGTCATCATCCAATATAGCCGTGGCGAGTAATCAGGAGCCGTAATTTGAAAAAAAGAAAAAACATAATGAGGATTCCATACGGTGACTCAATAAAGCCCTGACTATGAATCCTTACTAAGATCCTGATATCCACGCTGCGTTATATGACTTACTAGGATAGTATTACTTTATTGGGACCTAATGTCCAAATGAGGTTAACCTGATCCATGGATCATGGGATAAATTTCTAGTCGGGACAGGAAGATTGTGTAATTTGTCGAAAATTCGATGTACGCAGCGACATATAAAATTGATTTAAGCGAGTTCTCTCTTAGCGGGGAGAATTTCAAGGAAAAGCGCTCCTTGCGGCTTTTTAATCTTCGAGATTAAACTTCGCGGTAATCGCGAGTCTCGGATGCTTTGATTAAACGAAGGGAGACCGCGAGGCGAAAACATCTCTCGTATTTTATGTGAGAACGCATTGTTCGGAGCCGTTGTTGTGGATATATTACTTTAAGAACCTCTGACGGAAATATTACAGGCTACGCGGAACTTCCTCGTGCACGGAGGAGAATATAACGGCGGAGCGGCGCTTCCGTGTTGTCCGTAAAGGAAATTGAAGTCCCCGTGTCTTAGGGGGAAGGAAAATTTCCGCGACTTGTGTTAATTGCCTGACGCGCGGAGAAGAGAGGTGAAGCGCATTAATTAACTCGGCGGGCATTAATCACGCAGCGCACACACCGCGTGGCCGACGTGTAAACGTTTACGCACAACACGATCGATCGAGACAAAAGTACGCGTGATAGTTTCAAGAGTCGTCGTCGGCCGTCGATCGGTAAAATTCGCGCCGACGAAACGTACGAGATTCGAGTGATGTGTACGCTCTTTTTTGTTTCGGATCAACGGGTATTGTGGAGTGGTAACCGGGTGGTAACTTTGCAGAAATAAAGGCCATCCGCTGATTTCAATAATTTTTACTTGTGTTATTACGCTCATCACTGTGTATGAATAATATTGCGAAGATCTTGACCGGAGCTTTTCGCTTGTCGAAAAATTATCGATAGAGAAAGATTGAAAAATCTTATAGTTGACGTGAATGCTGAAGAACATGAGGGGCTTCGCCCGTTCGTGTATTTATATTATGCGTATTTATATTATTATTGTTACATGTACACTGTGACATGTTGTGTTCTTTAAAGACTCGTCTTCGCTAGAGCGCAATTTCCAACTCGCGGAAAATATCAACAACGAGAAAGCAAATCATCGTCCGATCAGCTGATTTCAATAAGAAAGGTAAACAAAAACAACTTATTCTCGGCGTGACACAAAAGCGCGTAGTCTACATGGAATGTGAGAAAATTGCATTCCACTCATTGAGATAAACAACAAACGCGGACTGAGACCTTCGCAACGTCGCTCCGGGCGATGATCTCTCTTTGACAAACCACCTCAAAATTACCGGAACCGGAAAATGGATACGGATGGGCCGTATCTCTACCTAATCAAGCATCCAGAGCCACACCGAAAATCAAACCGACAAGGAAAGATACAGTAGACTGCGGGTCGGCAAGTTCCAGGTAGCGAGAAAACGCACAGACCACCGTTGATAATAAATCCGCTCGATTTTCGCACGCGACAAGCGCGACGATAAGAGAGAATTGGCTCGGAGGATCGCGGCGAGTGACGTCGGCGAATATTTCGGGGCAAGTTCGCGAGCCTCATCAAGACTGCGCGGCGGCGCGGACGGGCAGAGTGCAGCAGCAAGCAGCGTTCACCGCTTGTTCGAACACGCGGGGCTCCGGCGCGAGTTCCGTCGTTCCGTCGTCCTGGCGGCGGCCATGCCATGCGAAGCGGAATGGTAAAACCGCTGTAATTCAACGCGTATCCCCGACGCGCAGTGGAGCGCGCAAGAGCGACGAAGGCGCGAGAGCGAAGGCGCGCAAGCTGCCAATTTCTCGAACGCGCGCATTAGGGAGACCACATGGTCTCCGCCAACGGCCTCGCGTGGTAACCGCGCCGAAACGTGACTCCGCGCGAAATTATCCCGCCGTGAATCGCGCAAGAGCTGGTAGCGACTCGATCGCGAAAAAGCCCGTCGAGATACGAGGTACTCGACTGAGTGTCCGTCCGTCGGCCGCGCGAGCAGATGCCGCCGTCGTCGTCGTCGCCGCCATCGCACATGGCCGACGCGCGCTGCCAATTTGCGACTCGCCAATTCCCGGAATCCGCGAAATATTTTTAGCGGCCGCGTAGTACTTCGTTCCGTTGTTCCGCTCGGGTGCGCGGCTCTGTGTGACGTTTGCGCGAAAGACACGTGCTCGGAGTCGGTCATTTCGAAATCGCTTCTCGCCGTCGAATTGTCCGTCGGCGAGGCCAGAGATTTATATAGACGTCACGCGACGGCGAGGTGTACGAAGCGGAGGATTTTTTTGCGAAGGATCAAGGAGAACACGCGAGTTCTCATCGGATAAAAAATCTCCTCTCCTCAAGTACGAGGGGAAGGTACGCTCGCGATAATTATAACCGCCTGTATAAATTACAGGCCTAAGGAATAATTCCATACAGTTTATATGCAACGTATCATTTGTTTGTTCGGGCTTGGCCTCCGCGAGATAAATTGCGCGAATCGCCAAGAGAGCATGAAGTAAGGTCTATTCTGAGACGCTTCTCACGAGGAAACGTGCCGCCGCGCGCCGAGCTAGAAAGGGTTGCGCGCGCGCGTCTGTCGTTCACCCGTGGAAATCTAATAACCACGATCTCGCGGAAATTGTTTCGTACTCACCATCTTCAGAGTCTCCTCGGGTCTCAACAGGTAGAACATGGATTGCAAGTGCTGCTGGATATCGCATCCTGCCGCCGAGACTCGCCTGGAGGGCCGAGCCCTTTCGTTCGGCGGCAAAACCAGGGCTGCGCCTTTTCCCGCGAAGTAACATTCGCTCAGGCTGTAAACAGACAAGCGGATGATGCGTGAAAAAATATCCGGGTTGTCGCGACAATTTCAGCAAAATTCAAAAGCTAAGGCCGCTCACGCGCGCACGCACGCACGCGTTATTTTATCTAGAGAAATACGACGGCAGTCTGAAAAGTTGCCAGCCTAACAATGGAAGAAAATTTGGTTTGCCGTGAAATATGTTTTATTTTTCAATATAAACCCATCTTGCGCAAAGCTTTTTCAACTGGTGCTACTACTCGAATGATTAGACAGATCGAATAAAATTTTTAAAATGGGTTTATATCAGGGATGCCACTTTCCGATACAATTATAGTTCGACCAGTTTCTAATGCCATGTATGCGCGTCAGGTCGAGAACTTTTCAGACTGCCTACGTAATTCTCCGGGCCGCGCGAAATATTTCGGCAAATCGTATCGACCGTCGACGAGCGCCGTCGAGAGATTGGGAAGCACTGCTTTAGGAAAATAATCGCGTCCTCGTCGTTCGTTGCATCAGCGTATACGATACGTAAACGATATGCATAAACAACTCCAGACGTTGAACAGATGCGAACGTACACGCGTGTGCAAGTGTATTAATATTTAGGAACACAGCGAGAGCGCGTTGATTGATCGATCTCTGAAATACTGATTAATATATCGTTCAATAACACGTGATTTAAATAGCCGCATCTTTTCGAAAGAAAACGTCACACAACTCTCCGAATAGTGTGTGCTACGAGATCAAAATTTATGAGATTCCTATTTGGACGTTAAAGTACTCCGGATAAGACTCGCGGAGTCGATGAGTCCACGAAGTAGTTTCGAGATGCTTGCATGTTGCTTGTCACGCGAGGAACGTTGTCGAAAGAAATGCCCGCGCGTTCTCTCTTGACTCATCTCCGCCATATTTGCAAGACTTAAATATACTGCGTTAAGGGGGGTTTCGAGAAAAAACGCATTTGAAAGTTTAGATATACTTAAACAACGGCCGTGCGCGCTAACGTATTTCAGCTCGTAGCTCCGTTAAAACCATGAATTTCAGAAAATCCTCTCACAGGAGTATTCTACACACAAGTAGCAAATAAAAAAGTACAAAAAAAAGAATAAAAAAAAAGAAAAAAAAAAGAAATCGATTTTTTTGAGCCCATGAGAGAGAACCCCCCCATTTTAATTAGGAACCGCGCGACAGACAAGCCGCAGCTCAAGTTCAAGGAATGACAATCGATGAGCTCTCGACTTACTTGAGAGGGGGCGAAAACTTTAGACGCAATTTTGGCGCTCCTAAACAGCTGTCGGCGGCTTTTAATCCCCGTCGAGATAACGGAAACGCTCATCGCGATCCACTCGTGTGCACAGTTGGTTTCGCGGCTGCTCCAATTAGCAGCTCGCGGTAGACTATCGAGTTTTAATTAATTAACGCAACTACGCGATCAAATGCCGTTGCCGATACGTACGTCGATGAGAAGTAGTGAGCGGCAGATGTATCGTTTAAAGGACGCTGCAGTATTCATCGCGCAGGAGCGCGCTGCGTCGAAAATATCGAGATTGCCGAGCGAGAGGCACACGCGGCGCGCGCGTGTGAATAATCCGCTGAAATCGGCCGAAAGACTCTCATCAGCTCAATTAATCAGATTAACTAAATCCAGCGAGACAAGTGGAACGCAATCCAGTCTAACGAACAAGTCCACTTAAATTCGAGGGAAGCGCCCACATTATTCATATTCAACCGCACACACGTCGGGGGGAGGGAAGGGGAGGGGAGGGGGGGGGAGGGGGTTTAATTGACGAGAAGAATCCTCCGCGCACTCCAAGCGCGTCTCGCGGAGCGTGGAGGACTCTCAAAAGCGGTCCTGTACTTTCGAGCGGTCGCTCCATGCGCTTGCAGAGTGAAATCTTCGCAATTATTCAAACGATCCCTCAAATCATTAACAACCGAGATCAAGCGTCTCGGAGAGAGAGGTGCCGCGTGCGCAGCAGTTACCTCGACATCACCAGTGGCGTGCGCCACTGATACAGTCGCATCGACCGACATCACCGTCAATTAGCCTGAGCCATTAACGAGAGAGCCGCTCTCGTCTCTGATACAAAGAAACGCAAGGTATCCCGCGCGCCGCGAGTCGCGCTCGCTTCGGAGAGAAACGTATCCTCGGCGCGCCTAATCCGCGAATCGCGAATCCATCGCGAGGACGAGGAGGCGCATTCGAGAGATTATGCGCAAAGAGTCGGCGCACCGCCACGCTCCGGCGGCTTCTCCGACAGACGCGGCGATATTTCGCGTGTTTCGCCGGCGAATTAACTCCGCTCCGACGCTTCGTCATATCTGCCCGCGTCTCCGCCGTCATTATCGCGCGCGAGCGAGCGAGCGCTCCTTCGGCGCTTCCTGATAATGAACGGGCGTCTTTTCTTTCCACGCACGCGCACGCACATATACCTGCGATAACCACGCGTCCAAATCCGTGTGCGCGTATTTACACGCGATTGCGTACACGCTCGTGACGCTCGGTTTTTCTCAGGCTAAGTAAACCGTCGCGTTCTCATACGATGACCAGACCACTGACCAGACATGCCGTTTGGAACAGGCGAGCTTCCGCCTATCGTGCGGCGACACAATAGAAAGTTTCTCCGTCGGGGACCTCGGCCGCGAAATGAGCGCGTGCGACGCGCGGAACGCGAAGCTGCGGATCGCGAGGTTCGCCGAGGTGCACCTCGATATCAAGTATTATAATACAATAATTCCGCGATCGTGACGTGACGCGTAATGACACGCCGAATCAGAGCGAGACGACACGCGGAATGGAATATGGAATCGATGAACCGTTGACTGGAGGAATTATAGAATCAGATCCTGCAGGAGGATACCTCGCGCGCGCGCGCGCGCGCGCGCTCGAGCGACAGCCGCCAATTCCCGCTTCGGGATCGCGAGCACGCTCCAGCGGGGGATGAATGCCGTTGAGTAACGTCGAGATGGCTCCATTTAGCTCATCAAGTCGTCACGACCGCGTCTCTCTCTCTCTCTCTCTGGATCACAACGTCGTAAGCGCAGCCATGATAATGACCGGCCGTGAAAACGACGGCGATGATAAACGAGCGACTTCGCGGTCAGGGAAAACCAAAGTGAAAACCTATCGCGTCCTCGCAATTGGTAATGTTCCTCCTCGCCTCCCTCCTTGACCGAACCTTCCAAGCGCCTTTTCTAATAGTGTTATCGAGAGGCTCGACGATAACTTTCACACGACGGGATCGCCTTAGCGTGACGCGGCTCATTACACGCACGAGCTTATTAACAAATTGGGCCAAGTCAATCTCCGTCGACATTTTCTTCAATATTCACCGTCAAGCGATCAGCTCGGCCTTCTGGTTGTTAGCCGAGCCTGCTCTATATAGAGCACGAGTCCGCGTTGGCCGGTCGACTAAATTATATACAGGATGTCGCGGAATTGGTGGAAAGTGGCCGCGACGTTCCCTCTGCCAGGACTTAGAATCGTCCAAGTTTTTTCCTCTGTGTGTGTGTGTGTTCATGACGACTGCCATTAGACGAGCATCGGAGGACAAGCGCGATCTCGCATGGTCTTTTGGCAGTGTTTGGACAGCGCTGACAGACAGGCGTACAGCTCGCGCGAGTGTTGTATAGATCCGCGGACGTACTCGCCGAGGATTCTGTCTCTGTCTTTGAGTGTTCCCTGAATATTTCAGCCTGTGCAAACTACACCCCATTGTTTACCCACGCTACGTCCAACGTAAACGGAAGTGCAGCTGCGAGAGCCGCGAGCCGGTGTATCTCGCGAAATATACGTGAGTTAGCCGGATCGTTGATCGCGCGCGCAGCGATCTTCTTTTCAGCGTCGTCCCCGTTGTGCTCGTGGACGATTTACCGCGCTGGCTCGTAACCCTCCCCCCCCCCTCCCCAAGATAATCTCGTGGACAAAGGCGCGACAGAGAGCTCGTCCTTCGCGGCTCTAATTATAGCGGCGCGTTTAGACCGTGCCAGAACGTGAATCGCCCATTTCCATTGCCGGGGCGACCCGACGGCGGAGGGTCAATCGCGATTCAACGCGACTTCGAGTCTCGGCGAATCGGCCGGCGACAAGTCGCCGAAGCGCGACTTTCTAATGGCATTATAATCGCGCGCGGCTAAACGCGCGCGCACTCGCTCGTTATCGGCCGATCCCGAAATAGCCGGCGCGCGATTTTACACATTGACGGCGATGATCGCGGCCTCGCGTTTACCGTCGCCGGCCGATTTCCTCGGATCGACCCTAATTGCGAACGAAGGGGTTTCGCGGGTTCGCGACGCGCGATCGCCCCGTCTCTCCGTTTGCGAGAACGCTAACGAGCGAGCAATTCGCGAAAGCGCTAAAACTAGCGGCCGAGAGAGAGAGAGAGAGAGAGAGAGAGAGAGAGAGAGAGAGAGAGAGAGAGAGAATGGGAAAACATGGCGCGTCGTAAACGCGTCTTACAATATATTTTACAGCATCGTCGCGCGCGACCGCGCTCTTTTTACAGCCGGACGCACAGCGGGACGAAACATAGGGATATGCGGACATCGTACTTTGCAGGCAAAATATAGCAATTAGCGGAAAGCTGAATATTGGGATGAAGACATTTGGTCAAAAGACGATTACTCGTAAACAAAAAATTAACTTTGCAAATGTTTAAAAAATTATTGTTTAAACAATTCGTTGAAAATGCGAGGTGCCAGGAAACTGATAGCGTCATTCAATTCTACGGGAAAAACTTACATAGAATCCATGTGCTGGACAATTTTTTCTCAACCCTATTTATTAATAAAATAAAAAATGTTTCAATGGATTGTCTTCTATCGCCGCACACAGTGGATCGAAACTTCAAATTCTGTGGACATCGACTAAAATTCTGTTCGGAAACAAAATTTTGTGCAGAAATAAGTTTGAATGAAATTAATTTTCATAAAATATTTTATTTATAATGTTTTCGTATACCATTCTGATAATAATAGTATTGTAACGAATATACCATGGTATATGAATATACAGTGTTCCTATTCGGTTTCAACAACTAGCACCACGTGAAGGTAAGGAGCAAGCTAGCCTTGGGCAAGTTATATCAAATCTTCTTGCAGAGAAATTCAATAAAATATTTGTTACATATTTTTGAAAATTTTAAGATTAAACAATCTGTATGAAAACACAAGAAAAAATTGCAAGACTAGTGGATTTTGTGAAGCAAAATTCGTGAAAACAGCCAAGGATAACGATACAGCACAGAGGTTCTTCGCAAATCCTTTGATTACGTATTATGTGTATGAATGGAACTGGATTAAACGAAAGAACTACTCGAAATTTTGCGATTCTTTTTCAATCCGTTGCAACAGATTGAAAAAAATTGATATCTTGTTTCTTATCCATGTGACGCTGACTTGAAACCAAACAGGAATATTTAAAATTCAATAAGAAAAAAATATTGTTATAAAAATATTATGGAAATATATAAACAGAAATTTTACTGAAATTTTCATTACAAATGATTTCTGGGCGAAATTCTGTCTCCGAATCGAATTTTCATTCGTGTACAATTCGTGTACATAATAAGTTAGATGTTTTCTATCCACTATATACGATAAGGTATAGGAGAAAAGATCGCACGAGATCGCAGCTGAAACCTATACGGACTTTTTACCATATGAATGGTTTCTTTAAGTCCTATTTAGTAGATCTTGAACAAATATGAACATTTTTTTTAATTATTCAATAAACATGTGTGAGTTGAGTTACGATTTCGTTCTAATTCATCATAGAGAAAAATGCGTAAGATATAACAAAATCCGGCAACGGATATGATAAAAATGTTCTTGAAGAACCATTGAATTGTGTACCATAGGATCGATAATTATTTATATAAAATACAGCGAACACAAATGGACGACTTGTGCTTAACACATTTTACTTATCACAGAAACTCGAGACTTTAGACGCTTACGGTATCTATATTACTCGTTACTTAATATTTCCTGCATTCGTATCATATATTACAACTATTTTACAATACATTCTAGTAGATGAAGTTGTGAAATTCGAATTTTTTTTATTTTTGGCTCGATGTCCAGCTTTTTCACCGTTTCGATCCACTGTGCGGCGGCGGCGGCGGCGGCGGGGGAATTTTCGCTCGGCCGCCGTTAAGCGTCTTCAAGGCTGCGGATCGCTCGGTGCTTTTACGATAGACACACACGCGACGCACACGGCGAGCCGAGCTCGTTCGACCGTGGCGCATAACTGCATAATTAACGAGAATGATCGGCCAAATAAATTGCGACGGCCTGTTCAAATAACGCCGGCACGTCTGATCCCGAAGGCGGAATAAGGACCGGCCGAGGCGCGCCTCGGGCCGCAATAATCAAGTACGCCCTGCTTGCCCCGGCACGAATATCCTTCGTGCGCCGCGAGATCATGAACAAGAACGCGTCGCGGGATACTCGACAGCTCGAGCACGAGCTTCGTTAATAGTCCGAGGGAATTCGGCGCTCGGATACGGAGCGGGAATAAAGTACCGCGACGAGGAGGAGGAGGAGTCTTCCCGCTGATAAATTCGATACGAAAAATAACGCCGGCAGTTGCCGTCACGTATCTCAAGCAACAGCGATAAATTCATTTGCCGCGTTTAATGCGCGCACGCGCGCGCGCGCGCGCGCGACGCGCGTCCGCGCGGCGAGAAATTTATTGACCGCGCGTTTAACTACGACTCGTACGCGACAAAGAGCCGCGTGTCGACGGCGATAAATTTATCCAACGTGCATTTGAGCACAGCCGGTCGTGCGCGGACGCGGCCCAGTCGATTTATTCAACGTATTTAAGCACAAAAGAGCGCCGCCGCGCCTCCGCTTTTCCGCGCGTTCCCGCGCGAGCTGTCGCCTCGCGGGGAAAACGCTTCCGCGCGCGCGACCTGCACATATCCCCGGTCCTGCGCCTCTGATCATTCGGTATTTACCAGGCGATCGTCTGGCCGTCCGAGATAGCGTGCCCGCAACAGCGGCACAGCACACCGCGCGGGGTAACACAGCGCGGCGGCAGCTGACGCCACGACGATGAATCGCGTTGGGATCTTTTCAGAGCGGCCTCGCGCGCGCGCGGAGAGACGGCCGACGAAGCGAGAAGCATGAAAAGGATTAACGAGGCGGATCCATCTTTTTCCGCAACAAAGCGGTCCTTTACCTGTCGACGTAGCCGTCGTTCACGTATATGGCCGGTAGTACCCCTGCGTTGGCTGCTGCAGGGGCGCTCTCCTCGGGCCTCTCCGTAATGGCGCACTCGCGAGATTCGCCGACAACTACGGAAATCGGTCGGCCGACGGGGGACTAGAGGGATCGTACGAGGGGGTGTGAATCCCCCCCCTTCCCGCGAGAGTACTCGCTCGGCACAGAACAAGAGAGACACGAAGACGACGACGACGTCGTTGACGTTTCTCCGCGCCCGGCACGACCGCGATTCCCCTGCCGCGACCTGCCGCGGGACAAGAGGAAGTCGACCCGGGAGGTCGTTGGAGGACCTCGCGCGAGGTTGATGCGACGATGATCGCAGGAGCGATCTGCCGCGCGAAACCTGAGGACTCGCGGACGTCACGAGAGGAAGGAGATCGCGCGCGAAAATCGTTCGTTAAAGACCACGTTTCTCCAGAGCAAGGGGGAAGGAGGGAAATAACAAGGATGCAGGCGCGAGAAGACGGCACGCTGCAATGCTGCTCGCACACGTGCGATTAGGCGGAGAACCGGCGGGATACTAAAATCATCTCGGGATTTAAGCTAGAACGAAACGGCGATACGTGGGCGGATCTCCGCGCGAGCGGAACGCTCGCTCGCTCGCTCGCACGCAGGCTCGCTCGAAATATATCGGCTGGCCGTATTATTAGCGCCCGCAAAGAGACCGTCGTCGTCCCTCCTTATTACACACCGAGTATTTGCACGACGACGAGACGAGGGAAATTCGTGGAAATCGCGCTGTCGCGCGGGACACGCGTCCGCGCGGCGCGCGACGCAGTTCCGATGCTCCCTGTTCGGCGTTTATCGCGCGTATCGGCGCGCGCGAATCGCACGCTGCTGTGCTGTGTCGTACACCTCTTCTTTTACGCGCAGAAGCAGGAAGAGGTGCATGTGGAAAAATGACGAAAGTGCTGCTCGCGCGTCTAAGGGCCTAGATAACGCGGAGAAACTTGAATAGCGTGACGCAAGCGATGAGGAAATTGACTTGGTCAAAACTGATTTATTCTTTCTACGGTCCAAAAATATTCCACCGCGATTGGCTCCAATTTGTTTGTTGCTCTCAAGTTATTCTGTGTATCCGGGCTTTGAGGGAATTTTACACATGCGGAGCAGGCAGTTTTCAAGGCTATTTTTACGAATTTTTTTTAACAGAAACGGTAGGATCGGTAGACATGAAATTTTCACAGTGTATTCACGGTGTATAATGTTCAAAGTATAAATTTGTTACTATCTATATGGAAAGTACATATAAGAAGAACTTTAGCCCGTGTTTATCTGGAAACACCATTTTCTTAAACTGTCGACACGAATATCCAAAAACTACTACTGAAACGAATAAATTGAAATTTTTACACAATATACATATGTAGATATGTATAGAGTTTTCGCCCTTATCTCGAACACAGTTATATTTTATTTTATTTATTTTTTTTTAACATGATTACAAGTTGGAAAAGTTTCATTTTCGATACTTTCTTCTTGTACAGTCATTATTTCTCCAAACTTGGCTTCATTGCCTTCATTTTGGTACGGACTATAATGGCAATCATATATTTTAAAAATCTTTCTCACATTTTGGTTTCAGAGTAGTGAGAGGCTCGGAATTGTGTCGACAGCAAACATAGAGCTCGCAAACGGATGACTGTATTTTTACCTATAATTACAAATTGGACCGGGATTCTTGTGATTCGATAAAATTTATTTTATATTTTAAACATTAAACATTAATACACTGTGAAAATTTCACATCCATTTATCTTATCGTTTTTGTTAAAAAAAATTCGTAAAAATAGCCTTGAAAACGGCCTTCCGCATGTAATTCCCCGCTTAACCTTTAGAGGACCGGCATTTTTCCTTTAAAATTTGCAATTTTTTCGCGGAAAATTTATATATATGTAACCATCATGTCGCGTAGAGTTTTCGAGTTTGTTAGTGGCTCCTATAGGAGCCACCCCCCGGTCCGAAACGGAACGGCCAAGATAAAAAATTTTCAAAATTTGGATCTTGACACTTTCAGGGGTGGTTTTTATATCGCTGATCATCATTTTGTTATCAGATTATCGAAATTTTATAAAGAAAGACAATTATCTAAAATAAGTCTATATTACTATAAGTAATCTCATACGGTGATAAAACTTTCCTTTAGCATAACCCAGAGTTAACGACGTGGACGTAGAAAGTTATGTAGCTTCTTCATTTTTTTATATCTTTTGTTATTAAAAAAGTTTTTTTAATTATTTCATTTTTTTATATAATTTTTTAAATTTTGGTTTTAAAAAATAATGAAAATTATTTTATTTCAAAAACTATTTTTCTGTATTTTTCATATTTATTTGTTACTTTTAGAGTGATTGTTATCACGCACTGTGCGCAATCGAAACTCTAATAGCGTTGTGTGCTAATTTTATATAATTCTGAGAGAAAGTGGGCGTTTCTATTACAAAAACGTACCAAGCAAGCAAATTACTATGCAGTTAAAATATTAAACTTGTTAATAAATGTTTATTTACAAGCAAGGTAAAAATCATACGAACACATATACAAATATATTCTTAGAGCACATAAACACCGACATAAATGCATAAATAACTATAATATAACCTTGCAGAAAACACTGAATGCCGATTTATACACTGAGAAAAATATCCGAAATATCCGATTGTTAATCTCGTTATCCGATCAAATATCCGATGTATTTAATCGGATAACAAAATTAACAATCGGATATTTCTGATACTTTTCTCCGTGTATGTGGCTCCTATAGGAACACCACTCCGATCCTCTAAGGATCAAAACAGATGGCATATGGAAGAACGCAAAGCAGTAAGCAAATCGAGCTGTCATAGATGAAACATAAACGGCAGACTCTGCTTATACTCTCTCATCTACAATTAGTTCATTCACCTACCGCTTACCGTTTCTTCGATCTGGCCGTAACCATAATCGCTCGCGGGCGCGCATCAAGCTTCTATCCAATTTTGAGCCCCCACGTTCGCAGTGGTGTAACGACTCGCTACTCCCGTCGAGACGCCACGTCACAATAAGCGGCGAAGTATATACATCGGACGATTACAGCGATAATCGGCAAAGTTCGACGAAGGCGAAGGCGGATATTGCGCAACGTAACGCGCTCGCGATAGCCGCGGGGATAAAAGTCAAGCCGCGTGCGCGCGCGCGCGCGACGCGCTTTTTACGAGGCTCGTGGACGACGTGAAATGGTAATGCGCGTGTGCGCCGTGTTGCGAGGGTAAATAACGTTTATGTTAATAACGGCACGTGTGGCAATATTCTCCTCCTCCGAGGAGATCAGGCCGCGCCGCGGAGAGTCTACTCGCGCGAGCGCACACAACACGCGGCGCGGCGCGCAAATCGAGAGGCCGGGGCTACTTTACGAGGCCAATAAATAATCGGCCGTGCGCTCGTTCGCTCGCCGCTTATCAGACGCTGGGTTCGCGTATTATCATATACCGGTGCGGGCCTCGCGAGACGAATGGAAGCCGTGCGCGCGCGCGCGCGCGTCGTTGTTGCACGTGCGTCGTTCATCGTGAAAACGATGACATAACCGTGTAGCTGCGGTCAGCAGAACTAGCCGTGGCAGAAGTAACGCGCGCAGCGATAATTTAGCGATAATTCGATCCTGTTGCCACTTGACTCGCGGAGGGGGAGGGGGCGGCGGCGGCGGCGGCGGCTCCGCGGAAACGAGCCCCGACAGAAAGAACGGATTTTATTTATTATTCCGGAGCGGACGCGTGTTGCCCAATGGGACTCGATACGGCCGGAATGCGAGGTTAATAGACACGTGGGAAAAGAGACAGAGATGATGGGGACGACGGAGAGAGCGAATAACGACTCAAATCCGTGAACGTGTTACGCTCCGCAAAAATCGGACAACGCTCGAGAGCTCGGCTCGATTATGAGTCTTCAGCGTGGAACAAGTACTGGTAGGGGAGGGGGAGGGGGAGGGGGAGGGGGCAGCCCGGAGAAATAGTTTTACGGTGAGTTACACGGGAGACACGGAGCAAAGCGGGAGAGAAGGTCTTTCAATTACATCTCGCAACCGCTAATAAGTAGAACTTCCTTCGGCGATTCGTCGGCCGCTCGAGCAGCCGCTCGAGTTTGCGCAACGAAACATTTACAACGAATGACGGGGTTACGGCAATACTCGTAAAATTACACATCCGTCGTTGGCGGATCGGCGGCGAAACGAATGCGCTCGAAAGAGCGCAGAGAGAGGAGTAGTATCCGGAGCAGCGAGAAAACGCGCCGGGGAGATCGCGGAAACGTTTAAATTGTTTGTAACGCGATAATCGTTGCTCGATTACAGCGGGAGATGCGAGTTACCGATTAGAAGGGACGCGGCGACTTTGCTGAATGCTCCGAGCTTGCGCTTTTACAAGCGCGATCAGATCAATCTCTCCGAGAATATTCGCTTAATCGTCGAATGAATGTATACGCCCGAAAAGGACGAACAGAGCGCGAGTTTACGCGCGCGCGCGCGCGCAACAAAGTCACGCCGCGAATTCTTTCTAAGTAAGATATGTAACATTTTCACGAGATTTATCCGACGCTCGTGATGTTACTTCCGGAATGCCAACTTGCGATCGCTCGCCGCGATAAAAGCGTAGAGAAAAGAAAAATGAAACGGTAAAAACCCCGCACGGGATAGCAACATCGTGACACGAGGGGGAAATAAAATTTCCCGTTTGCGTCTCGCCCCCTCGTATTTACGAGCTCACTTTCGCCGGAGGAGAATGAACGCGCGTTTCGCCGGATGAAATTGTTAACTTATGAGACAGAGAGGGAAGGAAAGAGAGAGAGAGAGAGAGAGAGAGAGAGAGAGAGAGAGAGAGAGAAAGGATATCCAAGAGTAAGAATTTATTTACACTCCCGTATGTCGCGGTTGACCCACTCGAGACGAAACGCGAAAGGAGGAACATTTCCGCGCGACGGCGTGTGCGTGATAACAATACAAAAGCGCGCGCGCTATTTGTCCGACTAGATCACAGTGAGTTAGTATAGCGTTGCGTGTGCGGATCGACCGACGGATCACCGCGAAGATCACGATCGTTCGGTCGTCAGCGAGGAGAGAAAAGAAACTGAGAGAGAGAGAGAGAGAGAGAGAGAGAGAGAGAGAGAGAGAGAGAGAGAGAGAGAGAGAGAGAAGGGAGCAAAGTGCCAGGCCGATCGTAATCGAGAGCGCGCGCGTCTCGCAAATTGGACTGGCGCCGAACGCTGGATCTTTATGGGGATAATGCGGAGGGGCGTGCAGATAAGAATGACCCGAGTTGCCAGCGCCGGCACCGTTAAAAGTCCATAAAATCCGCGCAAACGTGACCGGCAGTCAAAATCTGCACGTACCATCTCGCTCGCGAATGCGAACGGAGAACGGTCGCCGGATGACGTCATCGGCCGACGTAAAGTACGCTCATCGTACATACGCATGCACCTCCGTCCCCCCCCCAACTCTCATCCCTCTCTTCCCTCCCCCGCCCACCCACCTGCCCCTGCACGTGGGCGCGTTATACGGGGTGTGCGAGAAGTGGTGGTGGTCGAAGCACGCTGAAAGAGAGGAGCTTCGAGCGCGCGCGGCGCGTCTTTGTTTTATTCCTTTTTAACCGTAAAACTCGCGTGATAAATCGCCAGCCACAGCAGATTTTTCCGCGCCCGGCCGCGGATTGTAACCGCAAATTTCGTCGAGAGCGCTCGCACGAGAGAGCTGGCCGTACGAATAATTACTCGATAACTCAGACTCTCACGTTATTAGCCTGTCGCGGCTCGTAATCACCTGGCTGCTTGATCCTGAGTTACTATCCGGGAGGGGAGGGGGGAGGAGGGGGCTACTTGTACACCTAGTAATATATTTGCCGAGTGATTCGCGGGGCCATTCTCCTCATAGCTCAATTATTGTCGAAGGTCAGTGTGCTCTCTCCCTCTCCTTCTTTCTCTTCCTCGCTCTCCGCTCCCATGTTAACCATGTTCTAATTTTTAACACATCGCGACATCTCGTCCGCGGAGACAATTTCCAATTTTTCCGTTCCTCGGGAAACAACGCGGATAACGAGAGCTGGTCGCTCCGCTCCCGACGAGAAACGAGAAGCTTCAAGGAGCCTTCCGTGTTCCTTTGCGGAAGACGCTTCGTTGCTACAAAGGTCCAGCGGCAGCTTTCGCCGAACGCCGCGGTGGAACGGTACATACGCACGATTACTACGACGACGATGACGACGACGACGACGAGGCACCCCAGTGCAATCTGCCCCGGGCGATACTTTCGGCGCAGCGGTGATCCATCGTCGCGGCGCGGCGCGGCGCTGCGCGTGCATACACACCGAGATTGCATCTGCGAGTGTCATTCCCGCGTGGCGAAGAGAGAGAGAGAGAGAGAGAGAGAGACCTTTTGGGCCGAATGCGATTCGCACGAGCCGGCCAAGTGTGTCACGTACCGGTACCACCCGTTACACGCGTGAATACGGAGTGCGAAAAGATCGCCGTCGGAGCCGGGCGAGCGCGTGATTATATCGCCGCCGTTGATTACACGACACGCCTCCGAATTCGCGATGGCCGTGGCGAATGCACGCGCGATATCGATCTTTTTTATTGCTTTATATATCCCGTCCCTTTTCATCCCGCCGCGAAATCCCCGCGAGATTTATATCCCGGAGAATGAGCCTCGCTTCGCGGCAAGATCGGCCCGAGAAGAAAGCGGAAGAATGCGTGTTTCGAGATTGCCGCGCGCGTGCGCGCGCGCGCGCACGTGACTGATTAGTCGGTCCGCTTTTTGCATCGAGACGGCATCGATCCCCGTCGGCCGTCGTCGAGTCGTCGTCTCGAGCGAGTTTTACGCGGCTAGCAATTATTAGATGTACAAATTGATACTCGGCCCCTACCTTTCATCGATTACAGATTACCTGTTCAAATTGGAGTATTTTTCCCCGCTATGTGGTCATTTTGAAGTGCCATCTTTTAGCTTTAAGACGAGGTATAATACTTGATCCTACTGTGAACAAAACCTGAAGAATCAGTCGCAGACGCGATGTCATTCGAAAAACAACATTTCAGGCGCTGCCTTTTTCTCGCACTTCAACTTAAGAAAAAAAAAAAAAAAACGGTGGCGAAAGAAATGATTTGTTCAGTTTGAAAACGCTGTATCGTACAGCACGTGTGAAAAATGATTCCAACAGTTTCGAGAGGGAAATTTCAAGCTTCAAGATAGCGAACGCCCTGGTCAACCAAAAAGAGTGGAAGACGAGAAGTTGGAGCAAATTTTCGACAAGAATCCTTACCAAATTTGTCAGACCGTCATTTCTCAGCTCTACCAACAACAGATGATCCGCGTGAATGACGTACTTGAAGAACGTTTATCGACAGTGGGAGAAAGACGGTGATACCGCTGCAGGATAATGCCCGGCCCTACATAGCAAAAAAGACTCTAGAAACCATTTTAGATTTAGGCTGGGAAATTCTCCCTCATGCAGCGTATTCTCCATTCTCCTTGGCCCCTTCGGATTACCACCTACTTCGATCTTTACAGCACCACCTAACTGATTCTCAATTCAAGTCAGTTGAACAGGTCGAAAAAAGCCTCGATGAATTCACTGAATTAAAACCACCATCATTATTCCGATCTGGAATCCGACAATTGTCTGAGAGATGGCAAAAATGTATAGAAAACGAAAGGGGATTACTTTGAAGACTGAGTTTGTATTTATGTTTTTATAAATAAATATCAAAGTTAGTCAAAAAAGGCCGAGAATTAATTTGTACGCCTAATAAATTAGTCGTCTGGTCTTGATATCGCGATAAACGCGGGGATAAACGGTCGTTCGTCGGTTCTCATCGGCAAGGTGAGAATGATTACTGGGACACCCTATATATATATTCACGTCTTAGCGTACGAATGGGCAGAGAGCGTGTGGGAGGAAATGAAGGAAAGAGGATTATCCCTATCTCGGTCGTCTTCGCATCGAAATCGCGTTACTCACGTGAGCGTAAATTATAATCAGCGACACGGAAGAGGGAGGGAGGGAGGGAGGGAGGGAGGGAGGGAGGGAGGGAGAGAGCGAGCGCGCGATACAGATTGTCCGATCTGCATCAAAATGTCGTGTACTTCTCCGTGGAGATACGATACCGCGCGTCAGCGATAAGCGGGCGAGATTTTGTGCAGCTATTTGTAGGGAACGCGTGTTGCGGATTACGGACGATAAGATTACTCGAGATTACCGAAACTTCTCTCTCAGACATGTCCGTTGAGTCACTTCGGTATCGTGCGCGTTAGCTCGAGTGAAGATCATTTCTATTCGCTAGCAGCATAAATAAGCGGTACAAACATGGGGACTTTGACGCGAAGCACGGCGCAGCGTGGCGAACTCGAGTGCATTATCTCAAGGAAGACAAATTACTTTCGTGCGTGCATCTTCCCGAGTAAAATTCTTAAAGCGCGTCAACAACGCGCATAATAAGTTTGGGCCGACGACACCTGTGTGTGCGACAAAAGGGTTGCACGTTAACGACGGGATCGACGTGAGAGAAGAAAAAGCCGGGGAGGGGGGGGGGGAGACCTGAAAATATATAGCCGTGGGTAAAAGAGACGGAGAGGGGGGATGGAGCCGTAAAATACGAGGGACGAATAATAAGTCTCGTTGCGGTATTTTCAGCACACACAGCGGGTATTTCTAACGAGCTCGAGCGATTCGTCGAGAAGCGAGGACGAGAGGACACAAGGCACGGAAGCGCGGGTCGCCGATGGATCGGCGAGAAGCACGGCAAAAGCACGTTACCGAGAAGAAAACGCGAACACGTTGGCCGAGGTTTGAACACATTGTCCGCGGCTCGAGAAAACTTTTTCCGATTACACGCCAACAGCGCGCGCGCGCGTGGCGCCGCTGCAGGGGATAAGGATGACAACGGAGAGAGAGAAAGAAAGAGAGAGAGAGAGAGAGCGAAAGTATATCCGAGAGTGTAGCGGCATGCAAAAGAGAAAAGCTCAAGTCATAAATACGAAGGAAAGTGCCGGCGCGAACACGACCCCGCCGTCGCCGCTGCCGCCGTGTTGATTTCACGCTGCGCAAGACTGAGTAGCAAAACGTCAAGAAAGAGAACCCTCGCGCGCACTTTTTCCGTATTTGTGTTCTCTTCCCGCGCGCGCGTAATATAAAACCCCGTTCCGTTTCATAGCGCACGCCATTGAGACACTTTCATCGATTTCCCAAGGCGACGGCGATCTATCCTCCCCCCGGTGGATTCCCACCTGTCTACGGAGAAAAAACCGCACGATCGAGAAAGCTGGCGGAGAGAGAGAAGGAAAAAGAGACGACGATCTCGTTTCGAAAATCACCGCGCGTCACATTCGTCGCGCGTTTGTCAATCCGTCTCCTCTCGCGAGCCTGTCCATTCCGACGGTAGTCTCTCGCGCACGACGATACGACGAGCTTGCTTCTCTTTCTCTCTCTCTCTCTCTCTCTCTCTCTCTCTGTCTCTGTCTCGACACACAATGCTAGGAAACCACGTCGTCCTTTATTCCCCAACACGAGTATTCCGGGCTGCGGTCTTCCTCGCAGCCCGATATTCTGGTCGTTAACGCATAGCAGACACGCTGCTAAAATTAGCGCACGCTCCACAAACAAGTAGAGAGAACGTCTCTCCAAAGGTGGCCGTACCTCAAAATATAGGATGATCCCTCTCAAATTAACCTTGATGACTCAAAGTCTCCGTAGGCACTTTCAAGGGTGTCAGCGCGGTATTCCTTTGAAAATTGCGAAAATTGAAACGGGAATAGAAGCGAGTAAGGGACGCGAAACGTGCCTTACGCCATTTCGATTTTAATGGAGCAATTAGAGCTTCGCGGTGAAAGGCTCTCGTTTATCGACGTTGCCGAAGCACAAGCGCTCTTTCTTTCTTTCCTTCCTTCCTTCGAGACATCTTCGACGTCGGTTTTACAATCCCACGTTTATGTTTTGCGGCCGAGTCGTGTCGTTATCGGAACATTTTCACACGATTAAAATCGAGTCTGGCGTCCGTCGCGCGGCTCCAGCTTTTTGTCCGCTCGTGTCATAAGTACGCTGCTGCTGGGAAAAAAATGTGGAATCGGCTGGGCAGGCGCGATCGACGCGCACAAGCTATCAATTCTTCTAATCAAACCCTAATCAACCGCCGCTGGAAGTCGCGTGAAAGAGTCGTCACGCCGCGCCGCGCCGCGCGTTTCCTTCTCGTTTCTTCTTTTTCTCGCCGTTCAATCGTGATTCAGCCGCACCTGTCCATCGCGAGAGCATCCCCGAGCGATCTCCCGGAGTCATGCTCGCGAGTCGTGCGTCACGAAAAATGATTCAACGAAACGTTCGTAAGAAGCGAGGAAAAAACGTAGCCGCCGTTCGACACTCTCGCTTCCGACTCGCGAGCTCGACTCCGCGCGGCGATTGTTCTCTCGCCGCCGCGGCCGTTTGCCGTGACGCAACGCAAATTTATATATTGTGGACACGAGGCACGCAGCGTGCATTTTAATCGGCGACGTATATACCATTGCGGCGGAGTTTAACGCGCGTAACACACTGCGTGTACGCGGACAATGCCTCGTACACGCTCGGGAAACAGATACAGCGCGTGTTACAACTCGCACGCGCGCCTCGTGCCTACGTTCGCAGATTTATGATCTTGCGCGAGTCTACGAACGCGAATGTGCATTCTTAGATGCCCCTCCTCGCGTTTTTACTTTCGAGACAACGAATTTGCCGCGCACCGCCGGAGATAACGCACGTTTTTCAACAACAAAGCCTCGTGTGTGTACTCGCGAATCCGTCTCCCCTCACGAGTATAAACTTCGGGGAAACGTCAGACGCCGATTTGTTTCCGATTTTTTAGTTATTTTTTATGTCAAAATATGAAGAAATCTGTTATCATTTTTAGCTTAAATTAATTTTTTCTTTAATATTAATAGGGCTGACGTCATTGTTGAAAAAGTGTTCAGTTTTACGCTACATTCGACGTTGGATAATCTTTCGGGGCTGACTATCCAACAAACAAGCTCATTTAATAACGTCAAAATCTGGTAAAGAACTAACAAAAAAGGAAGAAAAAAGAATTTTGTAGAAGAGTAAACTGTCGTTACCCAACGTCAGCCATATTAGATCCGCCATTTTGAACTTTACAAAATGATTCTGATTCATAACGGCGACATGTGTGTGCAAGTTTCAACAAATCAGATATATATATTTTTAAGAAATATTGTTTTAAATATGTATAAAATAGTGTACTTGTGCAAAACTTCAAAAATTGATTTAAGCTGAAAATGATAACAGATTTCTTCATATTTTGACATAAAAAATAACTATAAAAAATTGGAAACAAATCGGCGTCTGACGTTTCCCGAGGTTTACTTGTCAGGCATAAATTTCAAACTGACCTTTCATCGCTTGCGTCGAAGCGGCACGTAGCACGTGTCATTACGTGACATTATGTGCTAACAAACACGCGTCCTCTGCCGCAGAAAATTTCGCAAAAGTTCCAGCCGATCCACAGTGGGGCCAGATGACATTCTTTGCTTGAAAAATCTCTAGAGATCTGAATTTCCAACCGATCATCGACACCAATGGATGAGGTTGATCCTGAATAAATTCAAAGAGATCTGTCTTGCCAAAATTAAAAAAAATATTTTTTTCGAATTACTAGCCCCAAAAGAGGAAAAATTATCGTTAAACGCGAGAAACTTGTGAAATATTCATTATTCGACACTTATTTCTATCTAATAGCGTATTCAGCAGATTGAAACTATGAAACCAATCAACAGACATCTCGAGATTTATCGATCTTGAATCAGAAACCCATTAACTCATATGCCCAAAATACAAAAACATCAAATATAGACCCGTTAGCACAAAACCGAGAGATGTTGAGTCTTAAGTCCATCAACCTAGGAATCTATCAATCCGAGAACTTTTTAGCTCGTGGATGCATGAAGAAGCCGTATATATTAAGAGCCCCAAATAGTCCAAGAACTCAATCTAACCATAGCCCAAGACACCGTACTTTAAACGATAAACTTTTAAGACAAATCCTAAACCCTGAACCGATAATTTTTTCAAAATTTCGGCTGACAGATCCTCTTTAGAATGTATTCAAGGTCAAGCTCGTCCATTGGTGTCGATGATCGGTTGGAAATTCAGGTCTCTAGAGAATTTCGAACCAAAAAATGTCATCTGGCCCCACTGTGCGACCGCTCGACGCGGTTTGTCAGAAACACGCAACTCGCGATTGCTGGGCGATTCGAATCTCGACGAATCAGCGAGAGCATTTTGTCAATACGTTGCCGCCAACGCCAAGCTTGCGTAATAATGTGAAATCAGATAGCAACAGACAGTAACAGTGGCGAATACTCGCGTTAATTTACTCTCTCTCTCTCTCTCTCTCTCTCTCTCTCTCTCTCTTCTCTCTCTCTTCTCTCTCTCTCTCTCTCTCTCTCTCTCTCTCTCTCTCTCTCTCTCTCTGCGTAAACGCGAGACAAAGTCGCGCGGTCACGATTTCCTGATTAACCGGCCTAAGCACGCGTGCAAGATGACGTGCACTTGCACGTTCGCACTTGCTAAACATTCACCTGCGCGCGAGACGAAACGGAAAGAGAGCTCGTGCCGGAATAAAAGTGCAGCGCGTCGTCGCCGGAATAATGTCGCGAGCGTTACGGCGAGCTTAACGGTTACGTGCGCTGTCAAAAATCCGCGCGACGACACTCTATGAATTATTAACAGACATGTGTCTTCGCGCTGTCTGGTCGGGAGGAGACTATTTTCTGATCGTTTAAACTCTCTCTCTCTCTCTCTCCCTCTCTCGGAAAGGTGAAGGTAATGACGTTGTTAGGAATTTGCATCTGCGCTCTACACAAAAAAAATGAAAAATATACTCAGGCTAAAAAACATACTTTTTGCGATAATCTTTGCAGTGACAGCGGCACATTGAGGATGTTTTTAAACGACAAAATGTTGGATAAATCTATTTTCTCTCTTTATGACAAAGAGAGCTGTTTAATCATTTTTACGTTATATGTTCAAACGCCCGGTCGAATTTGTATCGACACACGTCTCTCGCGTATATCCTCATGTTCGCTATTTGACTGTCGAACATAAAGTGACATCACATTTTCGACAACTTTTTCACGGTACCACCGGTGCGTTTCGTCAGCACACGCAGTAATATCGCGTTACTAAGGACGATGAGGAAACTTTTCAGACGCGAGCTCTTCAGCCGCGTCGTCAGGAAAGGGCGAGAATAGCACTTTCTGCGCATCTTTCACGGTGCTTGGCCACGGTTTAACGATAAAACGCGCGAATCACCTTGAACGCATCCGACGTATTCTCTTTTCGCATGACGTGCACCGCGCGGACACGTGCGCAACCCGAGCAAATTGAGAGATGCGTTTTCGCTGCGTACAGGCCGAAGCAATGTCGCGTATCCGCGAACAATTGCCTAAGCTCGCGGTTCTGCCAGTTGCGTGTCTAAAGCTCCCCCCCCTCTCTCTCTCTCTCTCTCTCTTTCCAGTGCCTTCAGAAGAAAAAATAGATATTGTGGAAAAATACGAGAAATCTTACGCGTTGATAATATTTAATTAAAGGGCGATTCACACCACATGAGACGATATATATTCGACCTTTAATTATGTTAGAGCCTTTAAAAAACATATCGATGATTTTATACTCTGCGAGAGAAATTTTATCGCTTCTCTCCCTCCCTCTCTCTCTCTCTCGTGCACAATTAAAAATTATAGATGCCTCTGTGAATATGTAACGGTTACCGCTACCCGCTGCGCGCATAATGTTATAACCGTAACGCGAACGCTCTGAATATGTCATACTCTCTTCACAGTTTACGTGCCATAATAAAGGGTGTCCCAAAATTCACGCAAGATTTGAATTTTGCGCCATTTGTGCGATAAAAAGTGTTGCCAACGAAAAAAAAAAGACAACGTGACAGCTGACAGTTTAGGGTTTTTAAACTGACCACGCACAGCGAAGAGAGTTCGTTGAATGGATTGTGGAACAACAACAAGTGGATACTGATTTTTCGAACAAAATCATCTTCAGCGATGAGGCTCATTTTCATCTTGGCTTGGTTAATCGACAAAATTGTCGCATTTGGGGTTCAGATGATCCACGAGTGATTGTTGAGAAACAAATGCATCCACAACGTGTCACTGTTTGGTGCGGATTTTGGGCTGGAGGCATCATCGGACCATTCTTCGGAAGAAAATGCGGCTGGTCAGGCAATAACAGTTAATTGTGCTCGCTATCGCGACATGATAATCCAGTTTTTTGTGCCTAAATTGCAAGATGTGGACGACATGTGGTTTCAACAAGACAGTTCCACGTGCCGTACAACCCGAGAAACAATTCAATTACTGCACGAGTTATTTCCTGGTCGTGTAATTTCCCGTTTTGGTGATCAGATTTGACCGTCCAGATCATGCGATTTAACGCCGTTGGACTTTTTTCTTTGGGGTTTTTTGAAATCTAAGGTTTGTGCCAACAAGCCCACGACCACCCACGCCTTGAAGGAGGAAATTGAGCGCTGTATCAACGAAATTCAGCCACATTTATGCAAAACGGTCATGGAAAATTTCAACAAAAGAGTGCATATGTGCCAGCAGAGCCGTGGAGGCCATTTTACCCGATATGCTATTCCATACATAACCCTATACTGTATACTTTATGAATCAATAAAAAATTTACAATTTTTAATTATAAACCTGTGTTTTCCATCAAAATTACTTCTTGCGTGAATTTTGGGACACCCTTTATAATAGTAGAACCACGGATACAATCGAGCGAGCTTCCGGTAGTCGTCCAGGGCACGTCGCCGACCGGAAGATTATACTTCCCAGCCTGCCAGTGTCTGCGATCGACAACCCGAATTTATCACAGGCCGATCTGTGCAACACTTTCGCATATATAAATACGCATAGAAAAAAGGTTGAAGAAATGTTTGTGCAATTTTGGCATACCGGTCATTCCTGATGTTTAAATCAATAAAGCGAAACTGATAAGCATTCATTGTCAATGATCCAGGATCCTTGTAGATACTTTTCTTACGCATCACATCGAGAAAGATGCCGAGAGTCCTTTGCGTAGACTGTCATCATAAAATTAAGAGTAACGTTCCCCCTAACGCGTATCTCTCTCTCCCTCTCTCTTTTTAAGAGCTAAATTTACGACATTCACCGTTACACTTTATGGTCGAAAATCGTTTAACTATCTTTCCCGTTGGCCGTCGATGTAAATAATCATTGGTGGCCGGTGTAATAAATAACGAGGTGTACAGCATAGTGCGCTATAAATAATCGCCAATTCATATTTTTAACATGACGTAATGACCGACACCGCGTACGACACGCGGTAATACGTCAATCGCCCCGGCAACGCGAAGATCCCATACGTGAATGTTGCAACGTGCGAATAACTGATAACGCGCATAGGTCTTACGACGTATCCGCGGTAATCGGAGAGGCGTTAACCGCTCGGTACATTGTTATGCGAATTAGGTCCTCTTATATGCGCGCAAGGCACATTATTCTCCGGCCATATATTACGTACGTCTCAACATCCCTCGCCTCCCGCGGGGAGGGCACGCTTGTTTGCTTGCACAGAGTCGCGCTCGCCGTGGCGGGCGAAGTTGAAATTGAGAAAAAAAAAAGGAAAAAAAAAGAAATCCCGCGCGGTACGGCTGCTATTTTATTCGCGGGACCTTTGACCGCGTAAAAGTAGACCGCGCGAAAGAGGTGCCTCGTAAATCGTGAGTCGACTGTGCTTTATTTTTATATTTCATTGTGTGTGTGTGTCTCTCTCTCTCTCTCTCTCTCTCTCCCTCTCTCTCTCGGCCCTAACGGTCGTCCCGCAACAGAATCGTGCAGGACGAAACGGCGAGCGACGAACGGCACACGGACGTTGTCTGCATCTCGGAGAATGCCTCTCTCTCTCTCTCTCTCTCTCTCTCTCTCTCTCTCTCTCTCTCTCTCTCTCTCTCTCTCTCTTTATCGTGGCGCCACGGGTTTCCACAGAAGAATCGTTCGCAATCACGAGAGCCGCATAACGAGGACTTCTCACGCTCGCCCGCGATTCTCACAGTTGTTCCTCCTTCATCGCGTTCCTGCGGAGTCGGCTGAGACAATTATCGCGCACGCGGCCGTTTAACCGCTCGATCGATCGACGAACGAACGAAGAAAGAACGAAAGAGCGAGCGAGCGGACAGACGACACGGAACAACGTGAGAATGCGGGATTACGCGGCGATTACTGCGGATGATCGGCGGATTTATTGATCGAACCGGTTCTCGTTTTCTGGCCGATCAAGATGGGTCCCCGCGCGTGCATACGAGAATACACATATACACACGCACTTCGAGGCGCTTTACGGATGCATTATGCGCGTTACGTAACTGTCGACATCGCGATTCCCGCGATTTTTCGCAATGTCGAATCCCTCGAAATTAGGTATGTTTCTCGCCTCATGTGCGTTTACGTCAATTGCTTTGGCACGCAGTTGATGTTCTCTTAGATCCTTCGCGCGTCTTGAGATTTCCGTAAACGCGTTTGATGCGATATCAAAGAAGGAGATGTTTAAGCATGAGATATGCATCAGATATTTCTCCGTGTTTGCTTCATATCTCGCATAACTTGGAGCCTGTTCTCCCGGCTTCCTGAACTTTAGCCACGAACGGCACTCGTCTTATTTCACGGCTGCACAAGTCCAGTGATTAATCTCGCGCCGGTGACGTACGGGATTCGCCCCAGAGAGGTGAATCAGGATCTCCTCCAGTTCCAGCTTTCGGGATAATCGATCGCGCGCAAAATCAATTTCCCCGAAATCCGCGGAGTCATCGCGTGAGTCGCGTCACGCGCAGAGTAGAACGGAACGAACGTCTCTAATTGTTAACAAGATGACACGAAGAAGGAATTCGTGTTCGCGGTTTAACGCGTTACGCTTTTCGCATGGAAATTCGCTGAACGTACGCGCTTTCCTTCCTCACGAATCCTCGATCCCGCCGATTATTCTCGCTTCCTCTCTTGTTCCCAGAGAAAGTTGTCGTAAAGCGCGTAATCGGCGGAATAAATCGTCCGTCCGAGGACAAGAGTAAAAGCGCGCGTGCCGCGAGTTAACGCTTCCAGCCGTAAAGCCGTAAAATTGTACTGGTAACGTCGTTCGGTAAAATGACTGATCGACGAGAAAATGCTTAAGGGGACGGGGGAGGGTGAGATTACTGAAAAATCGTGCTTGCTTTTCATAATATTTTGTGACAAACTGAATAAATGTGCACGAATGAAAATTTTTCATATATTCGATTATATTTATCATACGTAACATATGAAAAGTAGAAAAATTTTGTTTATTAACAAAGATTCGTATAAATACACGTCCACTTAAATTTTAAACGCGTTTTTCTCGAAATTTTATCGTTCAACCTTTTGCTGTGATTTCTCCGAAACTGAGCTTCGTATCGATTTGAAATTTTAAAGCAACAATATTTGTTCATCTGGCTCTCATTTATTCATTTTTTTGATTGTTAAAACAAAACTTCGAAAAATTGGATTTTGTTTCCTAATAATTAGCTGCCATTTGTTAATTTTGTTCGATTTTTTTATAGTGCTCCACCGGATAATGATAAGCCTCCTCAAGATTTCTAGCTAAAATTCGCTCTGATCGGACCACCAAGAGTTCGAGATATGTACTGCAAAAATGACAACTTGTGAAAAAAAGAAGAGAGTATATTTCAGCTTGACTTATCGATATATTTATTAAAGAGTATTTGTTAATAAACAAAAATTCTTTCTACTCTTTCACCACATTTTTGTATAAATATACCAAAATTTTCGTTCTTGCCACATTTATTTCAGTTCATCGCAATATATTGTCAAAAACCAAGACGATTTTTCAGCAATCTGACTCTCCAGTCCCCTTAAGCGGCCTTGAGAATATTGCTGATGGCAGCGCGAGAAGCAAATTGAACGCCGATGCTTATCTTTCATATCGCCCAATCTATGGTTATCTCGAAGCAGTCGCAATGTAATTGAAGTAATTTGAAGTCGGAAAGAGAGACAGAGAGAGAGAGAGAGACGGAGAGAGAGAGAAAAAGAGAGGTATAATATTCTTTACTTACTGAAAGGGGGTTAATTTCATTTCTGCTCTCGACGAAAATTCGCGAAATTATAAATTCCTCGACGCAATCGCGCACCTCCGACTGCGCGACTTTCTTTCCCGCTCGATATCGATATTTGATTTTTTCTTTACGTTAATAAAGCAATTAACCGTTTCCTCTCACCGCGATCGTATAACTGATAACTCGGTTAATCGTAAAACCGGTTAAAATCTCGTTGAAAAAAACGCGAGCGAATACGGCGCTACGTAATACGGATGATTATCGCTCGAGACGTTTGTTCCGTGAAAACAGTCTACAAAATAATCCGCAATCTTTACGAGCAGCTTTATACCTCCATAAACTATAGGAACTTTCCAAATGTATATCTCACCGACCTAATACGTAGAATTAGAGTCGGTGAATAGTTTGACGGTAGAGACAAGAGAGAGAGAGAGAGAGAGAGAGAGAGAGAGAGAGAGAGAGAGAGAGAGAGAAAGAGAGAGAGCGCGACAGAGAAAAGTCGTAAAATATTATCAGCGCGGGATAAGCTTTACGCTCCGTACTCTGCAATATGTCTGCGCGCGATCGCGATTACCGGCAACATTATTTACGCCGAGTGGCGCGCGCTCCGCGCCTGTTTTGTTAGAACCGAACACAATTGCGCTAAGACGCGATTCCCGCGCAAACCAGTCATCGGGAGGAACAGAAGGAGCGAAAAAAGAAGTCGAAGGCAAACACACCCGCAAGCTGAGCAAGCGAGCGCAGCGGGCGACGGGCGGTTTGCAATCGCGCGCAATAATCTCGCGAATGATAACAGTGGCGGACCACTGATATCGCGCGTGCAGCGATTTTTAACGGTTAGATAACACGCGGATAAATCGCGAGAAAGCGGTAGAAACGTCCGGACATCACTAAAAATAACCGGTTTCCCGCGTCATTCTCTCGTCGCGCGCGTCACCACGCATCCTGCTTTCTTCGCCCAAACAAAGGCTTGACGAGGGATACTCGATAGGTCGCGCGGCGCAGCCGCGCGTGTTTTAGCCGGACTTTCTTTCGAGCCGCCGATAATCGCGGCGGGCATGGCCGAGGAGAGGCGCCGCTCGCTCGCTTTCGCTCAAACGCCGCGTAATATCATCGGCCGCGCTCGCTCGCTCGCTCGCTCGCGCGGTGATGCAATCGCGAGAGTTCGCACAATAAACGAGAAATCGGCGGGGACTCGGCGCGTTAACGAGATCATTCAATAGCGCGGCTCATCCGAGACTTACAACTGTCTTCCCCGTGTCTGTTACGTCAGAGGGAGACAGACAAAGTTGGTGCCGTGTGCTATATGCTATATATGCGGCCGTCTATCCCGTTATGATGGTGTAGATTACCAAAGGGAAAAGGAAGGAAAAAGAGGGCGACGACGCCAACCACTTTCGCCAGCCGGAGTGCGAGCGAGCGAGAGGAGGAGCCCGGCTGTGGGCGATGCATCGTCCTCGCGGTTAAACGCGACCATTGCGCTTCGAAATTGCGGACTTTTGTCTCTCCCGAGAGATCCAGCCGGCGAGCGAACCGGTTTCGCGCGATTAATCGCCGGCTTCGTCCGAAGGTAGATTGACTAACGACCGAATGTTCGCCGCTTTTCCTTCCGCTGCGCGCGACGGACGCGCGGTCGGAAGCGGAGAGTTTCCTAATTCCGGCGCGACCGCGACCCCGGAAAGGGGCCGAGAAGAGAGAGAGAGAGAGACGAGAGAGGTGAGAGAGAGAGAGAAAAGAGAGAGAGAGCACGAAAAGTGGCTGGGGGGTGGCGGGATTTTTATCGTTTCTTCGTAAAAGCCGAGCGAGAGGCGACTCGCCGAATGCGCGACGCGAATACGAATGTCACATATTTACGTGATCAATTGTGCCGCTGCATTATCATGCGGCAAATCGAGAGCGCCGGGCGTGTGTATCTCCACGGCAGAGTGAGCGCGTTTTTCAAGCGGCCGCGGCTTCGACGTGTGTCATATATGGACGTGCGCGAATAACGAAGTGGTCCAGGTCGCTCGGGAGACTTCTCGCTCGCGATAATCGCAAGTGTCGTGTCTACGGGAGAAAAAAGTGTTTATTTCATCACGGTTTCGACACAGGCATAATCGTTAACAACGCACTTCGCGGACGCGACTGATAAGCAATGATTGGTGGTCGAGGGTCGGCCGTCGTGCGATAGAAAGAAATAAAAACATAAAGAGAAAAACAATCACGGCAATGCCGGTTTTCCAGGCCTCGCGCGGCACGC